>NW_010399592.1:80840-97107 GCF_000710305.1 Buceros rhinoceros silvestris
TAAGGCCATTTACCTTGACTCCCAAGTACATTTAATCTCATTACTTTCATTGTCATTATAGCAACATCTTTATTCCACTTGAAAGACTTTAAAGCTCTGGAGGATGATATCACAGTAAGGGTAGAATATGCTTTATTGAATAGGGTCCTGTGTAAATTCCAGAAATGGTCATGCCATCCATTTTTATGAGCCTGCTCACATGATTCTGGGTTAATGCAGCAATTGTGATTGTTCCAGTTAAATATGGGGATGGGAGATCAGACCATGAATATTATATTTATACTGAAAGGACCAAAAAAAAGGATGTGTTTGAAGATCTTAATATAGATCATGCCTTAAAAAGGAACTTCTGTACTTTATCTGCAAAAGATTCTACAAAATTAAAACATGTAGAAATACAAATGCTAATGTTAGAAATAAGAGTAAATTAATTCTGAGACAGGAATTGACATTGTAACTTACCTTTAGTATAGAATTCGATATTTCAAGGCTCATATTGGTTTTTATATTGTTAATAACAGAATCTACAGTGCTGAGTTGAATAAGCTTTATTCCTGGGGGAAAAAAAAAATCTAGTTTAGGGTACTTGTCAGGGGATCAGCATTAGGATGGAAATATTCTCAGACAAATTGCTTCAGAAAACTAAAAGGCTAGAGAGGTAGGGTTGGGATTTTCAAGTCTTAGTACAGAGCATGAACAGCCCATGCAGTTGTTCCAGGCGTCCCAGACAGTCCTGAGAGGCAGTGGGACTCCCAGCAAGGTGGTAGAACACAAGGAACTGCTGTCATCTATCCATCCAGCTCCCTTCGCCTTTTAAAGCGTATTTCTGAAAACAGGCCTTTGTGCTGGATTACCTCTGTCATCTCTTACGTTCTTGTCGGTGGTTGTGTAGTGTAGCAAGTACAAGGTGCATGCAAAATTTCTTTGGTATTGGATAAACTTCTTCACGAATTGCTCTAGATAGTGAAATAAATAGCTATGTGAAATTAATGGGTCAAAAAGTTTTCACTGTTTGTAAAAACAAACAGTAAAGATTTCTTAGTGTATGTCTAAATAAAGCATTATTGAAGTACTCAGCATGACCATGCTGATAAATAGACTTATACAATAACCAAAGGGCAAGTTATTGGTTCTTGCCTTTGGTCAGTGATAACTTTGTATGATTTTACCATTTATTATAGTAGATTTTATTAGGTGTGTTATTATAGGCTACCCATAAAATTTTATGTACTAGTAGAAAATAAAATTACAGTTTATCAGATTATTTCTCTGCCTCTAACTATCCCAGATGGGTGAAAACAGAGATTTGCAAGGTATAAAACTTCTTAATGAATACAGACCTAGAGGATGACAGTGATTCTGTCTGCTCTGTAGCCTCTGAAGCTGTACCACCCAGTGCTGGTCTAGGACTGACCCAAGGGAAAAGTAACAGTAAAAACAGTTAGTTTCGTTCAGGTGGCTACAGAAGATTTGATTTTTGCCTTTAGAATGGCTACCAAATGTAAAGATCGTGTCTGTCTTAGGCCAATATATGCAGAATATCTTTTTTTCAGAGGCAAGCTTCCTGCTATATTAGCTTAAGTGAATATTCATGTTGCTAATTTGTTCAGATAATTTAGGTAAATGGTATTTTTTTAAGACAACTTAAAAGTGCCAGATTAGTCCCATGAACAGAAATAATTGCCTATCTAGCCATTTCAGTGACCTCTGCTATTCTCTCCTTTTTATCTCACTTTACAAACCAACTCCATCAGGCCATAATAAGCATTACACAGCACCTGTAAGTCTTGCTTTAAAGGGGCACATAAATGATGAAAGAAGAGACAAGACAGGCAGAAAATAAAACTCAGTAAGGTTATAGATTCTTGCAGATCTTCCTTCCAAACCGTTATTCAGTAAAAAGATAACCCTTTCTCTGTTGCCACAGAACCAGACTTCCATGTTATCTATTCCTGGCTGATCCATAGCACAGTATCTTTCTTCATCATTTCTATTGAACTTGGGAGACATAAGATCAGGCTGAAACAGGGCTTCATCACAAAAAGATTCATTGGTTTTTCCACTGAACAGAGTTCTCATTACTGAGGAACACAACCTAATTTCCACATATACAATGGATGGGTCCTGTAGTTCACAAAATTTTATGGAGAGAAAAGGTGTCTTACAAACCTATCAGTCCATCTTTGGTCTCAGAATTTATCCCCAGATGAGTTCAACAAAATGCCGTTTGTATTTCCTTTTGCTGCGTAATTCCATACAGGCACGTCATTACGCACAGTTAAGTGTTTATACGAGACTGTGTTCCTGATGCAGTAACGAGAGTCTGTAGAACCTCCTCAGAATGATGGCTCCCTCTCCTATTACTACACATTTTGATGGTCCTGAAAAATCTTTTCTGAATCACTGTTTTCAGTACTGGTTTATGCATTAGTATTAAATTTTGCATTTACTAGTTATTTCGTTAAAAAGTTTTGCTCCATAATTCAGTTCATGACTTCATTGCTTTTCTCCATTCTGATCAACCTGGAAAACAATTTATTTTTCTTGTATTCCCACTCATATCTGTCCTTCTTTTATCTAAATATTAAGATATTTGATCCCTTGTCTTTCTCTTCTGTATTAGAATTTATCACATCTAGTTTATTATTGGAAGATCCCTGTTTAGCAAGTTTTGTGTTGTAGAAGTGTGGCTTTCTTTACTCTGCTAGCTCTCCAATAGTAATAGCTGGTTTTGCCACTAGCTCTCCATCGTGCTGGGAAGTGTTCCTGCTGCAAAAGAATCCAGTAAGGTTAAGTTCTCTTGGTTTTGCAGTTCTAAGACTCATACACGTAAAACCAAATGGTTGATATAATTTGCTCTTTTGGGAAGAGAAAACCTAAAACTGGCAGGTGTGTAAACCTGTGGCAGAATCCTAGCAATAGTAAAATCGACAGGAAAGGCTTCTTTTCTGACTGTGTGTGAATTTAATTACGTAGAGGCAGGAAAAGGAGACATGCTATAGACATTCCTAGCAGACATGCTTTGACCTACCCTGATTGTTTTAAAGGATTCCCAAATTCATAATTTTGAAGGAGCATTTTTCTTGGAAAAAAATGAGGTAGATAAAACATTCTTCAGACAAAATGTTGGTAGAATTGGAGTCTGAATTACTTGCTGACACAATTGCTCCTAACTGGATTTTAATTCAGCAATCTGAGAGATTTTACAAGACTAATCATTTGCTTTGATCCTGTGAATACATTCTCCTTGAATAAAGACAAAATCAATAGGAGAAAACAATTGATGAGAGGAAGAAAAACCTTCCTATGCTCTGAAATTGTAGCTGTCCGTTGACAAATGGTAGCATATTCTACAATTAGTTTATAGTGTATCTCAAAGAGAAAGATGCAGAAAAGACTTATGAGGGTGTCTCGGTGGAACACAACCTTATCTGGTGTTGGGGATGATGCGAGTTCACTGTCCACCACCACCCTGTCATCAATTTTCTTAACTTTGGCTAGCTGCTGGAAACAGGTTTGTATCTGCCTGTGATACATGCAAGTTAATCGACGCCATTCCAGATACCTGGAAAGTGTGTTCCCTGCTGCTAGTACCATCTTTCCCATATGCTTGGAAACCTGTGGACTGGTGCATGTATGATTTTATCTTTTTTTTTTCAGTCCTTGTTTCATCACATTGTTGGTTTTTATTCTCGTGTGATTTAATGTCCTTGTAAGTTCCATAATGTGTGATTCATTTTTTACACAGCGTTTTCATTAGGCATCTTTCTTTCTTTCTTTGCCTGAGCTACCATTTTGACTCTCCTCAGGTGGATCCATACAGAACTACCTTCAGTCTTCTACCTTGTGACTGTTGCATTTTTGAGCCAAGCTCCTGCCCTGTCTGTGGAGAGGCTGTAGCTTCCCACTGCTCCAGAAAGTTGCCTCTGCTGCCTGTGCAGAATGGCCCCAGGAGGAAGCATAATAGTTGAAGCCTTGGTAGCAATGTGGGGTGCCATGGCTTGCATGGAAGTCAGATAGTAGCAAGTGTGTGATAGGACATTGAAAGCTTTCACGGTTTTCCTTGCTTGTGTGGAGTCCTTGGTTTATCGGAGAAATCTACAGAAAATGAAGATACACTGCGTGTCACTTAGGAAGAATTTAGAACTGTTACTTCCGTGATACCTTCCCTGACCTAGTCCCTGGCAGTATTTCCTAAAGGCAAACAGATGTGTAACAATTTGAGACTGTCTTAAAAGATGAACTACCAGTCCTATTGCTAATGGTCCAACAAGCTGCAAAAACCAATGAAAAGCATCTTTAATTTTTTTACCAGAAATCCCTACCCAAAAGAAACTGTGGTTAAAGCTTTCAGTCTTCTAGATACACACTCTGCCCTATTTCTCCTCAAAATAGAATAAAAGGATTAATTTCTCCAGTTCTGAGGGGAAAAGAATTTACAGTATTTTTTAAAAAATGTTTTTCCTTATTTTGTGTTGCTACCGGAATCTTACTATTCACAGAAAACCTGCAGAAGTTTTTACTGTAATTTCTTGTAAGGGTCACGTGCTGCTTTTAATTACAACCTCATTCCCTAGTGAGGCCTGTGCAAGTATTACCCAGAGCAACATTTTAGCCACTACATTTAGACTGACACAAAGCTAATCTTCTATGTCAGAAGTTTACTGTACTGGATTTATTAACACCTTCACAATCTTCACTAGTATTTTAGAATTCTTCAGGTCAGATTAATCCTAAGCGAAGTCAAGCATAATGAATTCTTAGACAGATGTTTAATGCTGTGACAGGCAACAAATTCTGTGGTATAACTTGAAACTACAGAGAGATATAACTGTAACAGAAAAAGTAGCGGTTGTAAATACTGATGGGCACAGTAACTATCCATTAACTCATGAATAAATCAAGTATAGACTACAAAGAAAGGATCCCAAGGACCAGCAGTCAAATCAGGGGAAAGGCTGTGCTTTGTATTGTATAGTCAAGGATAAATCTGTAATTTTTAGTGAAAGTGCTCCAGATTGTTACCTCTTTGTTTCAGAATGAGTCGTTTTTATATTTCATTAACTCTGTGAAATATGTGTAGAAGTGCCAAGAAATGGATTACCTCAGTTGTGTTTATGTGGTGTCATTGATGTAAGCAGGAACCACATAAAGTGCCATTGATCTACAAGGGGATCAGGTTGAAACATCCAAGGAAGAATATGGTATTTTAGTCCTATAGGAGCAAAACTCCCACTAGGCTGATTCATTCACATGAACTTTTTTAAGGGATTCACAAACTATTCCTGCATGTACTGAGACTTGAGACTTGTCTGTTTCAACAGCAGGGAGCAGAGGCACAGAAGTCTTGTATTTGTTGCTGTAGTGAGCAATAAATTAGCAAGAGCCAATATAATATTAACCTCCTTTAATTGCAGACTCCTTGTCTGTTTGCTCTACTGTATATATTTAGTTGCACAGTCTCCAGGTGCTGTGGTATTTCCAGTGTGATCACAGATAAATGACTTCAAAGTTCATTTTCAGGCATCAGTGATGAATTTTTATCAGCCTTTAGTAGTGCTTAAGGAAGAATTTGACCATTTCAAAACATTAAAGCAAATACTTAAATTGGTTCATACCTGTTGTTTCTATATAGCCTTTATCAGGCACTGATAAGAGATAACTTACAGGATAATATATCATTTAAGCATATTACCAAATCCAGAAATGATCAGGAAAGACAATGGAGAGAGCACAGATGAAAATATAAATGGAAATCCAGGAGTCTGATGGGTGGGAAAATGAGTGACTCAGCAGGTGGCACCTCACCAATACGTAGATGAAAGTAGATAATTTTATGACTGAAGGTGGTGAATATTTGATGACGTGCAAATTTAAGGTGCTGAGAACTACTGTAGGTACAGAAATTCTTGAGTTTTTAACATACTCCAAAATGGGTGCTGTGTGTAGATGCAACTCGTCGCAATAATTAGCACTTTAAAAGGTTTAAGATCAGACAGCTATGTAATGCAATTCTGCCTGAATGAATTCATCCTCTAGACTTACTTATTTCCATTTTCTATTGTATAGTACTGCTGTACAAAATTAAATCATGGCTTTTTTTTGTCTAAAAGAGAGGATAATTTATTTGTGACTGAAAGAACATAGTACCACCATGGCTGATTTTTATAGGAGTTCATGAAGTAAAATCTTTACCAGAATTGTGTTTGGCTCTGCCAAAAAACACTTTCTGCAAATGTAAGGTGTAGAATTACTGTGGAAAGGGGTACACATCTAACATGAATTGCTGTGTAGCAAAGCATTTTTATACTACTTGGCTGATCTTTAAACAAAAGTTAGCTTCTCAAAAACGCGTACTGAAGCCATTGGCTCCCTTGCAGTGCAATCCAGTTCAGTAACTTCAATGAAGAAAAGGGATACCTCCACATTAAAATTCTAACAAGGAAAATATTTTCTAGTTGTCTCTAACTCTAGAAGTTTGTTTTTTCACTGAGTTGTATTGCTTTACAGGAAGAAGTACCCATCATTATCCTAACTTAAGATAGACCCGATTTAGATTGAAAAAAGACCTGATTTAGATCTATTTCCAGATGTCTTCCAGCCTGAGGATATTTGTGGGGAGATGCCTGGAAAACAGGTTCTACTGTATTACACAGCATGTTTTTTAGTCACAGAATAGCATGAGATTTGCTTTTGCATATGCATTACTGATTGTTACTGTCTTAGCAGGCGTTTACTCATTTAACTGCTTAATACCTGAAGTTACATTGTTCTGATGCACGTTGGCAGAGGGGGCTACAGCAGCGACCGGGAGGGGTTAACTGACTTTCACTGAAGCAGTTTATAGCTTGTCTTCATCCTTAAACACTACTGATCCCCTGTAAACTGAGATCTATAGGGACAATATTTTAAAAGATGTTTAGTTTTCCACTCACCTATGTTTTATTTGTGTTGTTTCATTTTTTCCCCCCAAGATACTCTAGTGATAAAAAGGATGAAGTCGTTGTTACAGAGTCTCCTCTTCTTAAGGTGAAGATAGTAAATTCTCCTGCCCATTAAAGGGCAGATGTTGCATGTTTTTTTCTGAGAAATTTACATACGCTTTGGTGTGTGGAACAGAAATTGCAGTAATTCAGTAGGTAGCTATATTTGCTTAGCTTACATAAAGTGCTACAAGGAGATCTGAGGGGAGAAGTCTCACCCTTTTAAGTGATTTTTAAAATAGCAAATCTTATCTCAGTTATTTCTAAGGGTTTGCTACTAGTAGTATTTTACTGTTATCGCCGTTCAGTGTGTTTGAGCTCTATTAAAGATTTAAATGAATTTTATGGAATATGCTTGTTTAGAATTCAGAGGCTTTTATGGATTATTATTCATAACATCTGCCACTTATGGAAAAAAAAGCCTTAAAATGCTTCTTTAATATGTATTTAATGCTTGCGATGCAATTTAAGATTTGTTTTATTTTAACAGTTGTGTTTGTATAGCTGTGGGAAAGATTGTTTGCTCTATAAACCCTTAGGTCTGGGTTTTATAGCTTGGCTATTAAAACTCGCATTATAAGGAAGTATTAAAACTTGGTATTTCTCAGCATGTAAAAGATACTTTTTTTTTTTTTTTTCAAAAGATGAAAGACTGGAGAAAGAACACAAAATAGATATTTTAGTATTAATGAATGCTTACCGGTAACTAAAATGGATTCAGTAAAGCAGTAACATAGATCCTTCCCGTTCTCCTGCTGTATGTTTAACCATCGTTTTGTGAGTAAGCAAAGCTTTACGAGGTTTGAGATAGCCACAAGAGAGAGCTTGGAAGGTGTTCTAAAAGCAGACAGATCAAACTTAGGTCCTTTTTTATTTTTAACTGCAGGAAACTCCCATTGTTCGGTTTTGCGCTTGACATTGAACTGGGCAGGTGTGTCCACATAAGGTGCAACAGGGAGGATTTGCATGCTGGCTTGCTGAAGTGACAGAACTGTGCAAAATAACTGCAGTAGTCTGGCAAGCTTCAGGAAGCAGGTGGATCTGAGGTACCTATCTCCAAAATTATCATGCTGAAAATACCCGCTTGCCTGCTGGCTAACCCAGGAGGCATCTACACTTCTACTCCCCATATTATTACTCACCCTCCGTACATCTTGACATGCATAGAATTGCCCCACTCTTGATGGATCTGGGTGCTATAGCCTATTACCCATATAAGCCCATTTGGGATCCAGAAATCTCTGTGTGTGTATATGAATATGATGTACAGTGAATTTGTATGTGCATACTGGGAGGTGTAAAATCACATACAAGAGAAGACGTTGATGCTGATTTTTTATTGAATGCATCACTGTTCATTTAGATGGTTTAGAAAGCCCTTTCTCCTTTTGTGTTGTTGCCTTTGTTCACTTGCATGCTATTAATACAGAACGAGTATGATAGAATGGGGTATCAATATCACATTAATCAGGAAGACAGTCCTTGTTTTCAGAAATGTTTTTTTGTCAGAAAAAAGACTGGTCAAATGCAAATGTCTAAGAAATCATGAAAGTTACATCAGGAACCTTTCCAAAGAGGATACAATTTTTTCTAAGCGAGGAGACCAGAACAGTCAGCAGTCTGATAATTAGAGCGCTTACCTCAGAGCATTTGGAGCAATGATTAGAATCTGGCCCTGAAGACCGTAAGGATGTGCCTGAACAAAGTGGAAGTAGCTATTCTGAGGTGGTATTTTCTTTCTCAAAACTTACAAATTACGAGAAGATAATTGAGAACAATCAGCGTGGACTTGACAAGAATAAATCATTCCAGATCAGCCTGAATGTGGTAGTTGACCCTTGCTGGACACTGGGTGCCCACTAAAGCCACTCTGTTGCTCCCCTCCTCAGCTGGACAGGGGAGAGAAGAATATAATGAAAGGCTTATGGGTTGAGATAAGGACAAGGGGACATCAGTCACCAATTACCATGACAGGCAAAACTTGAATTTCACTCCGGTTTTCTCCACCTCCTCCTCTCCAGCGGCACAGGGGTCAGGAATAGGGGTTGTGATCAGTTTGTCACACGCTGTCTGTGCCACTCCTTCCTCCTCACACTCCTGCCCTACTCCAGCATGGGGTCCCTCCCACAGGAGGCAGTCCTTCATGAACCTCTCCCACATGAGTCGTTCCCATAGCCTGCAGTTTTTTGTGGGATCCTCCACAAGCTGCAGGTGGATTTGTTCCACCATTAACATCCATGGGCTGGAGGGGGACAGCCTGCCTCACCAAGGTCTTCCTCACTGTGGGCAGCAAGCAAATCTCTGTTCCGTGCCTCGAGCACTTCCTCCTCCTCCTTCTTCACTGCCCTTGGTGTCTGCAGAGTTGTTTCTCTCACATATTCTTAACTCATCTCTTCAGCTGCAAGTATTTTTGTGCATCTTTCCTCCCTCCCCCCCGCTCCTTCTTAAATATGTTGTCACAGAGGCATTACCACTGTCACTGATGGGCTTGGCCTTGGCCAGAGATGGGTTTGTCCTGAAGCCGGCTGGCTCTATTGGACATGGGGGAAGCTTCTAGCAGCTTCTCACAGCAGCCAACCCCATAGCCCTCCCACCCCACTACCAAAACCTTTCCACACAAACCCAATACACAGAAACTACTCATCAAAAAAGAGAAGGAGAAGGGAAGAGTGGTGAGTGTAATATACCTTGATTCAAGAAAGGCTTTTCACACTGTCTTCCACAGCATCCTCGTTAGGACACTGGGGAAATTTGGACTGCATGACCGGAGTGATGAAGAGGCTGAAAACTGGCTGACCACCAGGTTTGAAGGGCCAACCAATGCTTTGATGTCAGAGTATCCAAGGGTACGTACTGAGGCTGTTAAATCTCTTTGTCAGTGATCTAGATGATGCATGTGAATACACAGGCCAAATTACAGATGATACTAAACTGGGGTGGAGCATGACAAAAGATAGAGCTTCAGTGCAGAGGGGCCTGGGAAAACTTCATCATTATTATAGCAGTGAGAGCACTATAACATCTTCCTTCAGATCAAGTGTCCACGTAAGGTCTTCAGTGAAGTATTTTAAAAATGGCTCTAAACATGAATTTTCTGCGTGCTGTGCCTTGCTTACCTTTGCCTGTAAAGACCCAGTTTGCACCTTAAAGGTACAGAAGCTCTGCAAAATGTTCTTGCTCTTGGATTATAAATTATAAATTATGAACTGAAATACTGTTCTGTATCATTACAAAAATAAAAAAATGCTACAAAAGCTAGTTGTTAAAGAGGAGGTCTGCTAACCTAGGAGATATCAAAGAACAGGCCAGGCACTCTAAAAAGCTTTTGATTTCTTCCCCAAGTAAGTATTTATTGAAATACTGAGTTGGGAAAGTAGAAAATATCCACAGGTTTGAATATTAGTTAACTTTGCTAAAAATGCTTTGCCTGCCCTTGAAAAATATGCCTTGACTTTAGCTTTTGTAAGTTAACACTCTCACTGATGTTTTTCAGATCCAATACTACAGCTGTAGGTAGTCAATTAAAGGCAGTAGTCACTGGAAAGATCTAGGGAACCCATGCTATAAAAAAATCAAGAAACATATTTTTTTTTTGTAATAACAGAACTGCACTGCAAATAAAATGGGTAGATATTTGATCCAAAACCAGTGACACTAATTAAAGGACTTACAGAGATCATGTGCCGATATCACATTTCTGGGAAATATTGGGAGCTGCATTTGAAAGGAAACAAGGTGTTATTTTAAAGTTAGTATGCAGGATGAAAAGAGTGAATATAATGTTTTTAATTCATACAGATGGGTTTTATAGCTTGTCATATAGTGAAGTTAGAATTAATTTACTCAAGGATTTAAATTATCTAGAAAAAATTTTTTTTTTTATAAAAGCTACAGAGAAAATCATTTAGAATCGTAGAGCAGAGAAAGACAATTACTCTGGGCAAAATCAATGAAACTATGCACAAGGGAGGGAGGGATACTCAGCATGAGTTAAGGGTTAGTAGAAATAAGCCTTTTCTGTGAAATTCAATCCTGCACTAAGTACCAAAACAGACATATCACACGAACCAATTAAGAACCATTTAAGACTGACTTTCCTTTAAGTGCCTCTTAAATGTAAAACTTGACTAGGTCCTATCAGTCAAATACTCACTTAAAGGTGACCAATAAAGGTAGCAGAAAAGCTTTTCCCTGAAATTACCTTTTCTTTTGACCAGGAAAAATCTTCCTGAAAAGCTTGAAAACAGTCTATAGTAACAGGAGGCGAAAAGGTGGTCTGTGATTTTTACAAGTTCATATCTTTTTTACAGTTAAGAGATGCATTAAATTTTGCTCTGCCAGGCTGCAGTTCCTCATAGAACAGCTTGTGAATTAGTAAGAAAGAGCACTAATTGTTTGTGTGATCATTAATTCGTCATACCACCTCTATATGTCATCATTTAACTCCATTAATGTTTATACTAGTGGTCTCACATGCAGACAGCAGTGGAATACATAGTGACTGGTGAAATAATAATCACACTAAACATGATCAACTTCATCAGTGTTAGTGTTAATTCCATCAATTTGCAGCATTACAATAGACACTGGATCACAATTGGAGATGTATTTTTAGAGATCATGAATTATTAACAGATAAAATTATTTCCAGAGGATCAAAACCCCATGAAAATAACACTGTCTTTGTGGGGTATTCTTTAACACAAAAACCCCAGCCAACCTCCCCCCCCAATCAAAACAACATCAAAAAACCGGAAAAGAGGCTGAGTTTCTAGCGAAAAGTCTCAAAGTTCTCATTTATTGTAGTTCTGCTTCCGTGCTATCATGACAATATGATAGCGCTCCTTTTCAAGAGTGGTGCTTTGCTTTTCTATGAGTTCTTCTGAATTTTGATAGAGACACCTGAAGTACAGGCTGACTATCTGAGAAAGCTCATAAAAAGGCAACAAAGCTAGTGAGATGAACAGTAAGATTTACATACAAAGCCCTTCAAAGGGCTTAAAGATTCAGAAGGTATAAACTGATGCTTCTTTGGATCATTTACCAGTTCATACTATTTAGATTCTCATCCTAGCGTGGTTTTGTTTGGGAGGAGTAGGAAATAGTGGGAACACAACACAGTTTCAGAGTAGTGATTTTCTGAAGCATTTTCTGCATTGCACAGCTCAGAAATAAATGTGTAATGAAGTTAAGGGCCAGTGCATTTCGAACAAATAAAATATTTTATGCAGTAAGTAGTTAGCCCTTGGATTTTTCAATGGTGAATATGCAGTTAACACGTCTGTATGTAATTGGGCTGAGTAATTTACGTATGCTAATACTCTTTGTAGCTGTGATTAAATACAGATGATTGAATCTTATGTGTCAGAGTAATATGATGAAAAGGGAATGCTTCTTTCTTTTTCTTACTGTCATAGTCAGTCAGATGTTTTAGGGGTATATAGAGACGTGAAGTATGAGAGGAGCTATAGAAGAGTAGATGGACCCATTATGACAAATTCCCTATCACTTGCTCTGTGAATGCCCAATCCAGAATGCCTGTTGCTGCCAAACTGCAGAAGATATCCCTATTTTGAGAGTTAGTTTGGATGAGCAAAGCTGATAAATGTTAGAGCTAAAATAAAACTATGGAGCAGAGCTAAGTGACCCAATAATATCTTACAACTTTTTCTTTTCATATGACACCTGATTTTATATGATTGTAGTTCCCGCTGATTTCAGTGGTTCCTTCTGATTTACATTACCTAAATGACGGTGAGATCAATTGCACAAAAAAGCATTTTCACTCGAGATTTTTCCGTCTCAATGCTATGTTGCACAGGTCCAAGCACTATTTTCTCTCCTGTCACTTTCCAGTCAAGACATATTCTGGAAGAGTTCTGTCACATTAATACTTTCTAACCGAAAGCATCATTTGCCCGAGCCTATATTCAGTGTCACACTCTTTAGAAAGAATTGCTCTTGGCATCACAGCCTAATGGTGTTACAAATCCTGTCACAGTATCAATAGCAAAGTGGTAAGAGAGTTAGAAATATTAGAATGGTTCTCCATAGTCATATGGCTTGGCAAAGAATAACCCGACTCTTCTCTTGCTCATACCAATGAAATGTTGTCAATCTCAACTATCCTGATTTATAGTCTGATTGGAAGAGCGCTGGAATCAATCTTCACCTGTCCAAGGGAAACAAAGAATTCCAGTTTAAGTGCTTTGCAGTGTTCTAAAAATAAGAAGAAACCTGAACTTAGTGTAAACAGATCAGTAATGTCATCACTTCTTTCAGATTTAACAAGGGCGTACGTCACTGTAGCAAATATTCTTTTGGATGAATTGTAGGGCAAGATCTTAAAATCCAGCAGACTCCGCATGGGCTTCTGTACCTCTAGTGCGGTCTGTCAGCAGCCAGCTACGCAAGCATCACGCAGGGTCAGATTTGACTGTATCAGACTACAGACGGCAGCCCGTCTGTCACATAGCCCCACCAGATAATTGGGTAAGTCACGACAGAAAGAAGTATTTATTTGGTTCTTTCTACACATTTCTGAAAACTAAGTAAGAGAATTTCCAAGACAGCAATAGGCTGGAAGGTTTACAGAATTTCCTGAAATTAAATGGGTACGTTCAGGTGGTGCATATAGCATTTCACATGAAAACCTCATAGTTTCAGTAAAACCAAATGTGTTTATGTAACAAACTTGACTATGTTTGCCAGAAGAATTATTGCAATCTATTATTTTATATCATTAGTTAGCTCTCAATTTTAAGTCTTAGAAAAGGGTATAAGCTCTTTGTGAGAATAATTGTCCATCATTATCCGCTCGGATGCCACCCTGATAGGACAAAGATTTCTATGCCTTGCTGATACAGCAAAAAATCAGTAGGAACAAGTAACCATAGCTAAGATGGAAGAAACTTGAATAAATTCAATCCTTTCTGATTTTTATTATAATTTTTTTAAGGAGACCATTTTAAATGTTTACCAAGGAAAAATTAAAAGCGCTGATGGAAATAAACCCTTCTAAAACAGTTTTATTGTGCAGATGCATTTAGTTTTCCTTCTGTAAAACCATCAGAAAACTTAGTGGCTCCCTAAGGTATATTTAAATATTCTTTGATGAATTTTCCTGTGTCATGCTTGATTGTGCATGTGTCACACAATTCCAAAGAATGTGTGCAGTGGGAGCAATCACTTCTCCAATATAACTGTAATACGGCTTCATATATAATCATGAACAATTTACATATGTTATACCTGTGCAGGAACAACCATATTTAATACCGTCCTTCAAGTGAAAAGATTCTTGTCAGTCTTCTTCTCGTGGGAAGATTGTTACCTACAAAGCAAGCATTCAGTCTGAATATAAGGAAGAGGCAGGGTCCTTTGTTTGTTAGTATAGCACGCTGAAGTGGATTAGAAAGACTGAAAACAATGCAAGTATTTTTGTATTTCCAAAACCTCTTCTTTTTAAGTGTCCATGTGTCAGTCACCAAGTCAGGAAGCAAATGTAGCTGGGTATTGTACTCAGAGAATGTCCCTGCAGATGCTGGGCAGCATCCCTGCCCATGGGAGTACAGTCCTTCCTTCATTCTCCTGCTGAGTTATTCATTACAGTTCACCTCTTATCGCTGCTGCCACCTTCAAACCATCCCTTCTCCTTAGAGCCTTCACGCGATTTTCACTGTTCTTTCTTTACCCCCTTGTGTTGTGTCAGCATTGCAAGCCTGGTTAGTACCGCATAGAACTGACATTTCTGCATCCTCTTGAGTTTAGGCACCTGGAAAAGAAAGGACTTTTAATTTTTTTGTTAAAGGGTATACAAAGGAAAAGCAAGAATCTTCACTAATTGTAATTATACTGTGAAGAATTTTATTTTTGAGCTGTGACCGATACGTATCAAAATACATGAAAATTGCTGCTTGCTTTTATACTAGCGTTGGGATTCTGGTGTCATTGAGGCTTATTCTTAAGACTGAAGTGAGCACAAGCCATTTCACCCACGCTGCTACACTCGCGTCCCTCTCGCCTGTTCTCTACGGTTGTTTTCAGTGTAGATTCTGTCCCAGCGTTACCTCCCCTGCCCGTCTCTGACCCCAGTCCAGTCGCATTCTTTTCCCTTGTCCAGGATCCACAGGCTCCTCTTGTCTCTCGTGCATTCTGCTGCCCATTTCCGGTTTCTCTCAGCTCTGTCCTCAGTCTCTTTGTACCCACTTCTCCCAGTTTATGTCCCTAGAAACCTTTTTCTCCCTCTGTAATCAAATGGGATAGCTTGTTCTCTGTTCCTGGAAACGGCTGAACTTCTCTAAAATTTTTTCTAAGTTTTTTCCTGGAATTTTCTAAAATCAGTCTGGGAATCTTGGAAATTCCCTAGAAAATTCCAATCTGAATAATTCCTGTTTTGTAAAGCTATGAGCAATTGAGAATATGACTTTATGACAGTAATAATTCAAAACCTTAACTGGAGACAACCTTTTAATCTTGCCGTTTCAGGTGTGCCCAGTAACATTTTGGACTCATTATTATGCCTTTTGCCATTAATTTACAGTATGTGATTTCACCAAAATAGCTTGTTTTTACTACCATGAAAATTAGTGACATCACTGCTTGTCACTGCTAACTATCTTTTGCCACTGCTAGCTATCTTTTGCTTTTTGCTTTAAAAATATTCACATAGATCACTGATAACAAAGTGATCCAATTTTAAACGAAGTCTAGTGGACAGAGAGTATGACTAAATGGAGGACTGAGCAGAATTAGTGCTTTTTATTACTACCAGTGCATCTTTTTCCTCTAAAAACAACAGGGGGAGGAGCAAGTTCTTTGATGTTAATTCTATTTTTAATCAATTTTTAGGGTCATGAATTAACATTACTAGAAAGTGTGAAGACAGAAGTTTCACTTTGACACTGTACATTAAGATTTAATGACCTAGACTTATTTGCACCTAAATTAGTTTTTTAATGGTCTAATTAACAAAATGTATCCATTTGCCTCTTTAAAGTAACCCACTCTGAGGTAGTAGTATCTTTTAGTAATTTCAAATGTTTAATAAAAGATAAAAGCCTTCCATTATTTTAAGTGAATACTTCTCTAATACGCTGTTTCATCTTAACATATTACTGTTGCCTCAAAAAATTGGACTCAAAAAATTTAAATTCAGAGGAATTGGAACATTTTGTGTAGAAAAAAGATAAACGTTTAGATTTTGATAAACTCTTGTATGAGAAATTCTGTCTCCCGGGAACTGCTGTTTTTAGAAGAGGGTCCTGCTTATCCTGCTCAAGTGC
>NW_010399593.1:0-487 GCF_000710305.1 Buceros rhinoceros silvestris
CCTTCTGGCATTGGACATCCTGGCAGGAGGGTGGGTCGTGGACACACTGAGGCCACCCATCAGTCATCTTGCAGGTGGTTCCCTGGGGACACTGGAGGTCCCTGCAGGAAGGTCTGCTTGGCGCCATCTTGGATTGGACACACCGTGGCCACCCATTGATCACCTGACACGTGGTTCCCTTCTGGCATTGGATGTCCTTGCAGGAGGGTGTGTCGTGGACACACTGTGGTTGGGTGTTCACCATCTTGCAGGTGGTACCTTGGGGACACTGGAGGTCCCTGCAGGAAGGTCTCCTTGGCGCCATCTTGGTCTGGACACACCGTGGCCACCCCTCGACCATGTGACATGTGGTTCCCTTCTGGCATTGGACATCGAGGCAGGAGGGGGGGTGGTGGATACACTGTGGCTGACCGTGCAGCATCTTGCAGGTGGTACCTTGGGGACACTGGAGGTCCCTGCAGGAAGGTCTCCTTGGCGCCATCTTGGG
>NW_010399593.1:1424-1768 GCF_000710305.1 Buceros rhinoceros silvestris
GGTGACACGTGGTTCCCTTCTGGCATTGGACGTCGTGGCAGGAGGGTGGGTTCTGGACACAGTGGGGCCACCCATCCGTCATGTGACATGTGGTCCCGTGGGGACAGTGGAGGTCCCTGCAGGAAGGTCTCCTTGGAGCCATCTTGGTTGTGATGCACCGTGGCCACCCATCGATCACCTGACACGTGGTTCCCTTCTGGCATTGGATGTCCTTGCAGGAGGGCGTGTGGTGGACACACCGTGGTTGACCATCCACCATCTTGCACGTGGTTCCCTGGGGACAGTGGAGGTCACTACAAGATGGAGGTCTTGTGGCCGTCTTGGTCTGGACACAACGTGGCCAC
>NW_010399593.1:2416-3585 GCF_000710305.1 Buceros rhinoceros silvestris
AGTCAGGAGGGTGGGTTTTGGACACACCGTGGTTGGTCGTCCACCATCTTGCACGTGGTTCCTTGAGGACAGTGAAGGTCACTGCAAGACGGAGGTCTTGTGGCCGTCTTGGTCTGGACACACCGTGGCCACCCCTCGACCATGTGACACGTGGTGCCCTTCTGGCATTGGATGTCCTTACAGGAGGACGGGTCATGGACACACTGTGGCTGGGTGTTCACCATCTTGCAGGTGGTTCCTTGAGGACAGTTGAGTTCGCTACAAGATGGAGGTCTGGAGGCCATCTTGGTCTGAACACACCGTGGCCAAGCATCAACCATGTGACACGTGCTTCCCTTCTGGCATTGGACCTCAAGGCAGGAGGGTGGGTTGTGGATACACCGTGGTTGGCCATCAATCAAGCTGCACGTGGTCCCATGGGGACACTGGAGGTCCCTGCAGGAAGGTCCCCTGATGGAAGTCTTGGATTGGACACACCGTGGCCACCCATCAACCACCTGACACGTGGTTCCCTTCTGGCATTGGATGTCGAGGCAGGAGGGCAGGTGGTGGACACACTGTGGTTGGTCGTTCACCATCTTGCAGGGGGTTCCCTGGGGACACTGGAGGTCCCTGCAGGAAGGTCTCCTTGGCGCCATCTTAGATTGGATGCACCGAGGCCACCCATCGATCACCTGACACGTGGTTCCCTTCTCACATTGGACGTTCTTGCAGGAGGGCGGGTCATGGACACATCGTGGTTGGGTGTCCACCATCTTGCAGGTGGTACCCTGGGGACACTGGAGGTCACTGCAAGATACGGGTCTGGAGGCCATCTTGGTCTGAACACACCGTGGCCACCCATCGACTATGTGACACATGGTTCCCTTCTGGCATTGGATATCGAGGCAGGAGGGTGGGTTGTGGACACACCGTGGTTGGTCGTCCACCATCTTGCACGTGGTTCCTTGAGGACAGTGAAGGTCACTGCAAGACGGAGGTCTTGTGGCCGTCTTGGTCTGGACACACCGTGGCCACCCCTCGACCATGTGACACGTGGTGCCCTTCTCACACTGGATGTCACTGCAGGATGGTTGGGTGTGGACACACTGTGGTTGGTCATTCACCATCCTGCAGGTGGCACCTTGAGGACACTGGAGGTCCCTGCAGGAAGGTCTGCTTGGCGCCCT
>NW_010399593.1:3854-4418 GCF_000710305.1 Buceros rhinoceros silvestris
AGTGCAGGTCACTGCAAGACGGAGGTCTTGTGGCCGTCTTGGTCTGGACACACCGTGGCCACCCCTCGACCATGTGACACGTGGTGCCCTTCTGGCATTGGATGTCCTTACAGGAGGACGGGTCATGGACACACTGTGGCTGGGTGTTCACCATCTTGCAGGTGGTTCCTTGGGGACACTGGAGGTCGCTGCAGGAAGGTCTCCTTGGCGCCATCTTGGTCTGGACACACTGTGGCCACCCATCAACCATGTGACACGTGGTTCCCTTCTGGCATTGGACGTCCTTGCAGGAGGGCGGGTGGTGGACACACTGTGGTTGGTCGTTCACCATCTTGCAGGTGGTTCCCTGGGGACACCGTAGGGTGATGCAGGACAGAGGCCCCCCAGCAGGTGGGCGTGGCCGGGGGTGGGGCTTGGAATGCCCCCCACTTCCTGCCCGGGTGGGCGGAGCCGGGTGGTGGTGGGCCGGCCCCCTCTGCACGCACCGCGGCCAACCCCGCGCCAGGAGGCACTGGGTGCCCTTGGGACACTGGAAGTGGCTGCAGGAGGGCGGATCATGGACGC
>NW_010399594.1:0-4964 GCF_000710305.1 Buceros rhinoceros silvestris
ATTTCCCCTTAATTTTAGGCCTTTCAGTTCGTTGTTTAATACCCATTGATGCAGTTTGTCATCTCTGTCAGCACTCGGCTCCCAATGCTGCCACCTCATCAGCGACGTACGAGGATGCTGGGCGATAGAAGGGAGCCAGGCCGCGTGGACTGCAAACAGTTCACATTTCCTCTTCTATAATCAAAGGTGTGATTTCTCACCCACATGTTTCAGAGGATGTGAAAAATAATATACCCATCAGCCTACCCAGAGGCGTTTGAAATTTATACGGACAACCGAGGAGGAGAGCAGGGACACACTGCTTAATGGCCTTGAAAGAGAGCTCACACAGAGATCTCCTCTGGAGACACAGATATTTCACACTGTGTTCATTGTCTGGCTCAGGTCTCCGCTGGTGTGAGCTTCCTCACCCACGGATGTCTGCACAAGCAAGTTTTCTGCTGCAGGAGCCTATTCCTGTTTCTCCAGCTGTTTTCCCGTGGAGACCCAGACAAGTCATGATCTCTTTTTGTTTCCTCTACTTGTCTGTACAGTTTTGGAAGTGAAGCTGGGACAGCCTCTTCACCTGGACCTGGAGGTGCTGCTGAAACCCTACCTTGGAGCCACTCCCTGCTCCAAAAGAGGTTCGTCAGCACAGGTCCAAACGCGGGGATCTCCACAGCTTCATGGCCATCACTTGGGGCACCCGTCAGGATGAAAAGAGACCAAGACCCCTCTGTCAGGCCAACATAAAGCTACTGCTGGGCTGAGAGTCAAAGCCTCACAGGTCCCTCTGTCCCCACTGCAGAAGATCAAGGCACTGAAGGTGGGGGAAGGTGTCTGTAGCCAGCTAAGGAGCGATACATCTCCAACCGGTGACACTGCACTTCCACTGTTTGGTGTCACGCAGGGGTTGCAGAGCTCTAGAAGTCACTAGTTCAGGCACTGCCTTTGCAGCTTCCCGAAGACTAGTGTCAGGAGAGTCTATCAAGCCAATCTGCCCATCACCTTGGGTACCACAAGTCCTGAAGGCAATATCTACATGACAGCATGATGTGCCATGTGCAGATCGTGGAATCATAGAACAGCCCAGGTAGGAAGGGACCTCGAAAGATCTTCTGGCCAACCTTTCATGGAAAAGGGAGACTAGATGAGATTATCTAGCCCCCTGTCCATCGTCTCCAGTGATGGGGAGTCTGCCACTGGGGACTCCTCAGGCGCAGCTCAAGCTTGTGTGTCCATCAACAGAGGGACTCTGCTCCGGAAGTGGTGCCAGAGCTCAGAGTGCATTCGTCCTCTGGAGACTGAAACAGTGCTCAGATGCAGAAAGCTGAAGGTGCTGATGTGTTCTCAATGCAGAGACAAGGCTGGCCTGCGATACAGTCCCTGCCAGAGAGCCAGAGTCCACGCTGCAAACAAAACCAAAACCCCTCTACTCTGGCCTGATAAAAACCACTTCACAGATTTTTTCGTTCCATCATTATATTCTCAGATAATGGCAACCTCTAACCATGAACTGCTGTCTCTGGTGACCTCTGTACCAGCATCTGGATCCCAAAAAGTTCAGCTACCCCTGACCTGAGGAGAGGGATCCTCTGAAATGCCCCTCCATGTTGGGTGCTGCTTGGTACCCATCCTTCAGCTGCAGAGAAAACCAAAATGAAAGTCCACATGGGACATCTAGACAGCTGAATGTCAGCGACAGCTTCCTGGGCCAACCCAAGCATGAGGTTTGATCACAGCCCATGTGTCAGCGCACAGCTCTGAGCACGTTACGAGCGTGTTGAAGCAGCACAGCCCTTCTGATACTCTTCAAAGTGGACAAGACGAGGGCTGTAACTCAGAGACAGTCAGGCACAAGGATCAGAAAGGACCTTGCACCGTCCCAAACAACACCAGTCCTGATGCTGATTAACACTCATAACAGTAGAGAGCGCTTGCAAATGTCCAAGTAGATTTGGAAAGGACTCTTCAAAGCGGACAAGACGAGGGCTGTAACTCAGAGACAGTCAGGCACAAGGATCAGAAAGGACCTTGCACCGTCCCCAACAACACCAGTCCTGATGCTGATCAACACTCATAACAGTAGAGAGCGCTTGCAAATGTCCAAGTAGATTTGGAAAGGATAAAGAGTCATAATTAATAACGGGGGTAATGATCAGCCTGTGACAATCTGGATTAATTGTCATTGCTTTGAATAACAGAGATGCCAGAACTCATCTCTCAGGTTATTTTTCTTCCGGCAAACATACAATCAAGGACACATCTGAGGAAACAGATCTTGCCACCAACAATAAAACCTATGAGCTACCGGGACCGGCACAGCCTACCTCTCAGCACCCCCATTTTGGAGCTGTAGAGCTGGTCTAACATTTACCTGTTGTTGTGAAGTGGGAAAAAGGACGGGAGGTTGATACGTGATGGCATCCAGCCTGTTTAATCTGATTTTCATAATCCCACGGCAAACATCGTATTGGAGGAGGGAAAGGGCAGCCCAGTTCGGAAACAAAATCTTGGCGTTCATGCGGAAAAGAAGAGTCATAGCTCTTGCCTGTCACTTCTGTTTTGTAGCAGTTTCTCATCTTAGGTCATGCTAAGTACGCCACGGCTGGGTCTCTGTTGTTTGTAAAAACAGCCATTTTTCATGGGCTGCCCTCAAGAAGAGACTTTAATTGATGATGCAGACACTGCTCTGGGTATTCCCTTTTTTCAGCCCGCTGGAAACTCACTGAAGCCACTGTCATTTCATCTGCCAATGCTGGAGACGCGTTCGTATAGCCAGAGGACAAGGTGTGTCTACAGCAGGTCTTAAATCTTCCAACTGACCTCGACAGCACATTGTCAAGTCTAACAATGGAACTAAAGAAGACAACTATAAAAATACAGGGTCATGATAAGGTGTTTAATCAGGAAGCATTTGAGACAAACTGCTTAAAGGCAAGATTCTGCACGACATGCTGCAAGTGATGTCACCAAAAGCCCGTGTGGGTAACAGAAATGTATGTTCAGTCAGTTTGGTTCGCTATTGCTGGGGAAATAAAACCCCACATGTGTCACTATTCCTATAAAGCCCTGGTTTGCCTGAATTTTTCTAGGATGGAAGATTTTTTCAGTTGGAAATTCTCAGCCCAAACTCTCTCTCATAAGGAGAATCAAGAT
Source organism: Buceros rhinoceros silvestris (assembly GCF_000710305.1). NCBI lineage: Eukaryota > Metazoa > Chordata > Aves > Bucerotiformes > Bucerotidae > Buceros > Buceros rhinoceros. The sequence continues at coordinate 3,139 of NW_010399594.1, forward strand.
CAACAAGGTATGACCTGATTTTTGTGAGTTAACAAGAAATGTTCTGAATATTTGCTGGGAAAAAAAGAGTGTTATCAGCAAGTCTGAGCAGTAAAGAAAGTAAAAAAATTGTGTTTGTAACCAATTCTGGAAAATAATGAGGTAAAGAGTGAGGAATATCCTGTTACTGCAATAGTGAAGCAGCATCACATCTGGAGGGTTGGGACTAGAGCGATGTGTTGTGTTGAGCGTGCTGCGGGCTGGGGGTACAGCTCTCAGCTGGTGACCACAGTCCCTATCTACTGCTGATCCTGCCGCCCTTACCTGTGCCACCATCCGCTGTTTGCCTCTGATGCCACATTCCCTGGAAAAGCCGCCAGGCTGTTCCCAAGTCTGCCACCGAACACAGGATCTGGGTAATTTTTGCTGTCCCCCCTGGTATTTCCCAGCTGTCTGACCCTTCTGGTGGGTTTATATTTATGGCCTCAGCCACTCAGTTCTAAAAGATGCAAATTCTCCAGCCCTCATTTCTGCTGCAATTTGCCAGAGTGTTTCCTCGTGCTGAGAAATCCCCTTCAGCGTGTTTTAGCCGTCACAGGCAATCACAGGAATGCTCCTACGGTTATATCTCACTCAGTGATCCTCTGGAACAGAAGAAATAATCGCACAGAAGCAATAAAGAGCAGACAAAAAATTTGTAGGAGACTGTAACCCCGGGAACACAGCAGTGCTGCTGTAAATCATCTACAAAATGAAAGCGTTGTCATGAGTTTCTGTGATGTCATGGTGAAAGGAATTCTAAAAGACATTGAGAACAGGTATAATTGAGACGATTTTTCAATTCCATTTTATTCAACACACATGTTTAAACTATCTGTAATTCAGTAAGTTCTGCAAATACATTGTGCAGTGAATGTACGTGTCCTGTGCGAAACTTGGGAATGAAGACCCCCCTGTCTGGGGAAAAGTGCGTTAGAAGCTCAGCCAGGAATCCCAGCAGGACTGAGAGAGCAGGACTGAGACATGACTTTAAGAGGGGAGGAAGAACACCAGATATCGCATCATCAGCCAAGTATTGATGGAGCTTGACTCTGCTGAGCTCATACAGACTGAAGCAGCCTCAAGCACCGTCACAGACCTTCCCTACCATGACCATGCTGACACGTCCTTCAGATCTGAGTTGAGAAAGGGTGAAAGGCAGCTCCAATACTTTCAGAGTACACTTAACAGCCCTTAGAGACAGTTCGCCAGCTCCAATTCCAGGCTGCAAACCAGGGCAGGTGGCTTGGGCTTCCTTCATGGACATCCCCGCATTTCTTCCCTCTTGGTGAGTGACACATTCTCCATAGTTGCCGTGGCTGTCCAGTTTGAACCCAGGGCATATTTTCCCCAAGGACTGGGTGGTGTGGAGGCTGTCCTACCCCGTGACATCTCCCATGCCCACAGGCAGGGAGAGCCCTGGATGCGATGTGGTGGGTACTCACTCACCCACCCTTACTCTTTAAAGTGAAGCATTAAATAATCCTTCCCGGACTCTCAAAGGCATTTATGCAACCAACCCTGGTTTAACCACCCCAGTGCCTGCCCCTTCAGTCCTGGGAGCTGGAACCAGGACTGTAGAGAACACTTTTTTTTCTTTAATCTACTCTATGGCATCTTGGCTTCGGCAGAGGATACAACTCCTAAAAGCAGCTGCCTGTAATGGTAGCGGGAAGCAGCCTTTGGGCTTCCGCAGCAGAATGAAACTGGTTCTGGAAGTGATGGCGCTTGATGTTTGTAGTTATTGCTAAGGACTGGGGTGCAGAAGGCCTCTTGCTGACACACTTGCTCCTAGAGAAACCAGGCTC
>NW_010399594.1:5093-5533 GCF_000710305.1 Buceros rhinoceros silvestris
TGAACCCTGTGTCGCACGCTGGGCTGCAGGAAGTGGAGGAGTCAGAACTAAGGAAAGTTGCACTTGCAGGAAGGAGCGGACATAAGAGGGACCCAAACCTGACCAACGAGGTGTTCCATGCCACACACATCATATTCAGTGTAAAGCTGAGGGCTCACAGCTCTTCAATCACTGGTGACCAAGGAGGACTCTGTCCCTTCTTCCGCCTTTGATCCCAACATTCAGGTCCTGAAAACAGTTCCTGAATCCTTCTGTGACCACCCTGGGACTCCCCCAGTGCCTGTTCTCTGCTGTCAGTGCTGGCGTCATCATCATCATCACAGCAGTTCAATGCCAGTTTTGTGTATATTTATATATATATTTCACTAATTTTTTTTAAAGCTCTTTTAGGGCATTTTTTCCAACCCATCGGCCTCTCTCCCTCACTCCCTTTCTGTTCC
>NW_010399595.1:0-1006 GCF_000710305.1 Buceros rhinoceros silvestris
GTCAGTTTACCACAAAGCTTCCAAAATGGGAGAAGTTTTGGCTAACCCAGGACGAGCATAATAATACAAGGTGTCCCTAATGCACCTCAATTCCATGCAAGGACATATGATGCTATATTTGCATCTGTGTCTAAGTGACATTTGTATCATTGCCTATTGGAAAAAAAGGTTCAGAAACTGGAGTGGTTGTGAAGACCTCTTACCTCCATGCCTAGTTCTACAGTTTTGCTGGCTGATCTACAGCAGCTTATCTCATATTTCTGTCTCTTAACTCCTAGCAAGGAAATGAGGTGACATTTCACATGTAAAGCCCTTGGTGAGGTAAGTATAAATGCACTTACAGTCTAGAGATCCTCAAATATTCTGCTCATTAGACTATTCAAATAACAGAAAACTAGTGTGGAACAGAAAGCTTGCTTTGGAAGAATCCTAAAACCATTTGAGATCAAAAAATAAAATCAGTAAAATTTTCTTTTAGGCTGCCAAGGGGATGTGCCAGATCACAGTGATTAATTTACCCACACAACCCTATAATGCAATGCAGGTGTATTTGTAGCCTGATTCAATCTGCACGGGTTTGATCAGATATTACGACTATTTGAATAGCATGACCCAAAATTATGTTATGGAGTGACCATGTTTGACTGGGTAAGCCTGTCCCATAAACTTTGTTGAGTGTATCTTTACGCTGGCTAGAGGAAAAATGCCTTTCAGCAAAGGTATGAGATATAACCAGTTAAACTGGTAAATATGCTCTCCTCAAGTGCAGTTGGTTGGACCTGGAGAAATGGCAGGAGTACTTCCCAGCACAGGCCTGCTAAGAGCTTTTCCTGTTGGAGGCCTGCCCAAGGAGGCAGAAATACTGAGTATCTTTCATCTGCATTGGGAGAGACCTGCAGCGTTATTTCAGTTGGAGTAGGAAGACGTGTTGGAGTGTCATCCTCTAGCTCTGTTAAAACATGTGATATTGATGCACAATGAATGCATAGAAAGAAATTTTCCCTAC
>NW_010399595.1:1074-28453 GCF_000710305.1 Buceros rhinoceros silvestris
TCCCTACACCATAATCACATTAGTGGCTTTGCACCCAAGTAAAATATTCCTCCAGAAGATCACTTTGCTTCACAGTAGTCTTGCAAAGGGAGGGTGTCCTAGCACATGCCTTATCCCTGTGAGAGGAGTTTTGCTTTTTATGGTCATCAGTCTCTCTGTGACATCAACCAAGCACATAGCATGTCACTGTCACAGCACATATTTCATTTGTGTGTGTCAGAATAGGGGAAATGTTCTTGTATGCTCTTGCGGGTGTCTGTTTGATGCCTGTTTGATGCCATCTCCAGCAATGTCATCACAGAGATGAGCAATAGACTGCTTGCCAAGCTGACCTGAGGCCAGACCAGCTTAACACATTGATGTGGGGACCAGCATGCAAGTATGTTATTTGTGCTCCTAACTGCTCCCAGAAAAAGAGCAGATGCTAATACCTAGAACTTCACTGGACTTTTTAATTGCATACACACATATATATCTACATAAGTACTATATGTACAAAAAATACACACTTAACTACAGGAGAACACTGTCAAAGAGTTCAGAGTGCATTGTAATGAAAGTATGCCTCTAGTAATCCAGACATTTAGCTGTATTTAACATTATATCAACTGCACATACAAAATCTGGGAGAGGATAGAAAGGCAGTAAACAGGTTCAGTTTACTGGCCAGCTTTGCAAAAGAGAGTATTTCAAGCACAAATAAATAAGAAAAATCATATACACAGCAATTACGGATGCAGCAACTGTGCTATAGCAGGTATAGTGATCCTATAATATGTATTTTCAAATAAGCAGGGTGCTTTTCAGAAGGCACAGAAAGTATTCACTTAGATGCTTGTTTCATGAACACATTTGAGAATATTTACTTGTGCTTCTGTATGTTCATTTTAGAAGCATCATCTCAGCCTCAGGTTGTAGTCAGATCATGGAGGTCTGAAGAAGAAGAGGGAAAGCAGTTTGTACTTCAAAACTGCAACAGCTTAGATGGCTACCAGGCAATCATAGACCTTATAGTGCTCTACAAAGAGAGGTATGGTTTGCTCTCAGTTTCCCTCTAAAATTCAGTCAGCCTCTTCTTTGCTCTTCTTTTAGGGCCTTTTGGAGATAATTTCAAGTTAAATTTTAAGGCAACTAAGGTCCCGCAAAGTGTGCTCTTCTACCTAACACAGATCAGAGCTCTTCACCTAATAATTTCTGTGCCAGACTCATAACTTTTGTTTGTGTTGCAACATCTCTCTGGGAGAGACAATCTTGATTTCAAAATGTCAAATGATATGCAGTTATTTGCTGAGTGCTATCATGAGTACAATACGAATGGTGAAAAGAACCCCGCTCCTTAAGTGGGGAATTTGGTATGTCTTAGCATCAGATGAACCTGTTGTGATGATCTAATTCTGTATCTGAAAAGTCCAAGAGAAACAACTGGATTGATCAAGCTGGTGCACAAGAATTGGAGAAACAGACTGTGCACAAGATGTTATTTTTTGCTGCCAGTTCCAAGGTTCGAGAAATAGTTGTGTGTATAAATATGTCTGCTTGTCATAGATCACTCCTGTGTAATGAGGCAAGCAGCACATGGTGCTGCAGAAATTTAAAATGTGCCAAGATGAAGAAACCAGCTCCAACACAGGAGCACAAACTAGTCATCCAGAAGATTACCAAAAAATACTAACAGGAAACTTAAATATGAACACTTTTTATTTAAAAAAAAAAAATCTTCTTTCTGTTTACTTCATTTTAGACATTTGTTACTTTATGAAGACAAATTTATCTCAAAAATTACATTGCAATGAATTCTGATGAGAGAAGTAATTCCTAAAGGCAGACTCTTCATACAGGAACTACTCTTATTACTCTTACATGATGTTACATGCAGAAAAAAGTAATTCCTATCACAGATTAGCAAAATTAGTAATAATAATAACGATGCAATCAAAATAGGCCAGTTTGGTAAACTTTATTGTTCTGTATTTGAGATAAATTCCAGGTGATGTTCCCATGTCTAAAGATGCAAGTAATATCTTTCCACAACTAATTTATGAGGATGCTAAACAAGCAACCAACAGAGCTGTACTTATTTTTTTGGAGGAAAAGACAGCTTGCATCAAAAAATTTGGGCCTGTCTTCTCAAAAAGAGAAATAACTTGAGGAAAACCTCACTACCACCCTTTCCCCCTTCAAGCATGCATACTGATGTTCCTCTTCCCCTCTAAATTCACTTTCCTTCTAAAACCTCTTCTTCCCTATTTCTGCAACTCTATTTTCAAACCTGAACTCTTTCTGTCTAACAATCCTATTTCCCTGCCCCTAGCCAAGAGAGAGATGCTACTGAGCGTGCTCCTCCTCCAGCCAGTGCCCACCACAGACTCCTTGCCACATTCCCATGTAGGTGGGACAAGCCCACAGCAAATGTATCACATTGCCTGGAGTTGGCCTCAGGCTACTAACTGCTTACTCCGTAAGATAATAATGTCATAAAACTGTCCACATTTTCTTAAGTGTTCCTGGAGGAACGACCTCTTGATTTGTATAAGCAATAGTGTGGCCAGCAAGAGTAGGGCAGGGATGAGATGCTGCTGAGCGTGCTCCTCCTCCAGCCAGTGCCCACCACAGACTCCTTGCCACATTCCCATGTAGGTGGGACAAGCCCACAGCAAATGTATCACATTGCCTGGAGTTGGCCTCAGGCTACTAACTGCTTACTCCGTAAGATAATAATGTCATAAAACTGTCCACATTTTCTTAAGTGTTCCTGGAGGAACGACCTCTTGATTTGTATAAGCAATAGTGTGGCCAGCAAGAGTAGGGCAGGGATTGTCACCCTGTACCTGACACTGGTGAGGCCACACCTTCAAATAATGTGTCCAGTTTGGGGCCCCTCGCTACAAGAAGTACACTGAGGTACCGGTTTGTATTCAGAGAAGGGGAATGAAGTTGGTGAAGGGTCTAGAGCACAAGTCTTATGAGGAGCAGCTGAGGGAACTGGGGTTGTTTACCCTGGAGAAAAGGAGACTGAGGGGAGACCTTGTTGCTCTCTACAACTGCCTGAGGCTGTAGTGAGGTGGGGATAGGATGAGAGGAAATGGCCCCAAGTTGCACCTGGGGAAGTTTAGGTTGGATATTAGGAAAAATTTCTTTCTAGAAGGGGTAATCAAGCCCTGGAACAGGCTACCAGGGGAGATGGTGGAGTAACCACCCCTGGAGGTATTTAGAAGACATTTAGATGTGGTGCTGAGGGACATGATTTAGTGGTGACGTGGCAGTGCAGGGTCAACAGTTGGACTTGATAATCTTAGAGGTCTCTTCCATCCAAAACGGTTCTGTGATTCTGTGATTTTTTGACTGTGGTGAACTTTCAATCACAGAAATTTAAATAATGTCTGTCTTTGCTTGCAATATGTTATGTTCAGAGAAAAGGTAATGCAGGAGTCTGAATATATGACCTTGGGGAAAATTCTTGAATGTTTTTAAAGCATTTTATTTGACAATTGGTTTTTGAAGAGCTGGTCACCCTCAGCAGATTGTTGCCAAAGTCAGTGATGTCAAGTAGCTATGGAGATTTAAAGGAAACTAAAACATGCAAAGCAGAGTGTTTCCAAAGAAACTCCATTTAATAAGGTTCGTCACTTCAAGGATCTTTGCCTTCACTTCCTTCCAAACTCTTGCAGAAATATATGTTGTGTGGATTCAAAAGGTGTTTCCCAGAGTGAAAGCTTCACGTTTGTCTCTGTTCTGGGGGAGGTGCATGATTTCAAAAAATTGTCCAACTGCTTGTTTGTATGAGAATCACATACATACATACAAATGTACAGAAGGCTGCAAGATTACCACATGTGCTAGACATCTTAGCACCTAGCATTTCTATAGCTTCATTATTTCTAAGTGCTGCACAAATATTTTCCAACCATTAGTCATTTCAGATCTGGGCCAGGCTGGGGTGTATTTTCATCTAGAGCCTTTAAACACGCACTTATTCCTCTTAAGATCAGTAGCATAAGTTTTACTTGAGACTGGACATTTTAGAGCTATTTCATCTCCGGGCATTATATATTAGGAAGTCAGAGAAAAGCAGTTATGTAGGTGCAGGCTCAGGTAGTTGCACTTTCTTGATGCAGATTTGGTGAGGATGATTTAGCTTCCAACACTGCCCCCTTCTGGTGTGCACAGGGAGATTCTCTATACTGCACATGCCGTACTGAAATGTTCATTTCTAATATGAAATACTTTTCTTATAAAAATCAGTACTTTTCAGCTCTGATCTGAGGAGCATAAGTGGAAAAAGGAGTCTGCAATAAAGGCCTGGCTTCCTTCCTGACCTTGCTTTATTAAGACATCTACAAGTACTCTTCATTTTTTTAAACACTAAATGTCATTTAACCGAGATCAATGCCTCTTAGCCTTACTTAGAGAATATGAATCGATGCTCGGTCCTGAGCTAAACATAGAAAAGAATATAAATAGAGGTCTTGGGCAATAAATGCCTGCCAAACAACTCGCTATTTTCTTTCTGAAGGTGAAATACTGATATTTCCATTCTTGCACATCTGTTCCTTCCATCTTTGCTTTTCCTTCTCTCTTTCTGAATTAAGAGCCCTAATGCCATTTAAACATTTAACAGCTCCTTTCAAGACCATTTGATTGTAATGATCTGTGTGGCAGAACTTCCACTTCCTGCTACTCCTGCTCTGAGACAGTCTTCATTAATTTACCATGCAGGGGCCTGTACATTTTAAGGAGAGGGGTTATAATCCCAGTGCTGCAATGAAGTGCCAAATAAACATAATTAACAATCTAGCCAGAAATTAAAATCCTGAGTAGATTCATTGTTGCTGTTGTCTTCATTTTTGCAGGCTGCTAGCTTGTCTTCTAGGCATGCCACCATTCCATTTCACTTGATAAGCCTTTAATTTTAAAATGTGTGCCTTCCTAGATGAAAAATTTGTTGTTTCTTCTGGAGTGGCATGAGACATTCTGTCACATTTCTCTGCAAAGTGACAACATTTCTTCACTAGTACAGCTTTGCTTCCTCACTTTGAGTGGGGTTTTTTTGGAACGGGGGGGAGGTGCTGATCTAATTAGACATTGTACCAGCAGGAACACTTTGTAGTTTGTGGTATTGCAGAGCTCCCTTTTTGTCTACACACTGCAGTACACTTATAATATCATAAAGCCTAGCAAGAGCTGCAACCAATTTAGTTGTTCCCTTGCTCTGATGCTGAAGAAGCACCACCACAGTCACTGCAGCCAGGTGTATTTGGCCTGCTCCTGCAGGGCACAGACCACACCCTCCCAGGGTGGCTTCTTCCAGGGCTTGGAGAACACTGAAACTACTCCTGATGTCCCAGCAGATTCTCTCTTGCTGTTAATGCTGCCACCCTGTCAGCCTGACCCTCATGGATGCAGAGAATAAGTATTGCCATAGTAATATCTACCTTTAAATGTCTTGGGTTCACTCACCTCAGCTGACTGTAGTCTTCTCATAGTCTTCACCACATCTCAGGCTTCTTCTCTGAGAGTGACTATTATAACACCCCTGGGAGGGAAATGGAAAGACAGGCAACAGAGCACACCATGGACACAGCAAACACCCCGATGGAGGGATAGCTGGGGCCACTGCTTCCAGTCAGCGCAGGTGGGTTGGTCATTACAGAAAAAGTTGTGATAGTCCTTCCCACACAAAGGATGAATGTTTGTCACGGTCCTTGAACTCTGCTCCTTTCATACTTCCATCTCTACCTCTCCTGAGTTGCTGTGTCAAGCCAGGAAGATAGTGCAAGTTTTCCTGCTTGCTTTTTCCCCCTTTTCTGCTGTGAATGCCAGACCCTGTCAGAGTTCTAAAGGGTTGTTCTTCTGACAACTACAAGCAAAGGCTACAAGTGCGGCCAAGTGGTTTCATCGTGAGCTGAAAGGTATTGCAGAATTGTGGGAGCCAGGGAAGCAGTAAGCAGTGAGCACATCCCAGGTGGACAGATCTTTTAACCGAGTCTAGGGAGAGAGATGCTAATGGGGAACAGTGCATAAGATCCTCAACAGAATGTGCTGCCAAGACTGAGCCTGAGATGGGACAGGAGAACTGGGAGAGCTGTCATTCTGCCAGAATTGCCTGAAATCACTCTCCTTGAGACAGATGATGGGACCGGGTGGGGTAGATGAGAAAGGAAGAGCTCTTGATATTCCTCACCCAAACCCACCAGACAAACTATGTAAACTGATGCTTAGGACCCCATTAAGAACAACTGGTCTGAAGTTGGTGAGAAACAAACTCCGCTATTCTTGCACTTTTACTTGTATTGGAATGGTTGCTTGTCAGTTACATTCTGTGTGAAAAAGAGGGTAGGAATATGAGAATGACCCATTCCTTATTTCTCTGCTACTGCAGGATTAGCATTTTCCCAGACTCTTTCAGGACCTAATTCCTCTGCAAAAGAGGAAAAGCAGCATGCCCTGAGGATCCAGTTAAGAACATCCAGCTGCTGCCAAAGGCTATTACATGTCTTACTCATCCATGATTGACCCTCATGGACTCTTTGCCGTGCACTGAAGTTTATTTCATGACAAAAGGCATCTGAGATGGTACACATTTCAAATACTGGGAAATGCTTCTGATGTGCATTTATTTTAATATCATTAGGCCGTGTACCTCTGTCACAACTTTCCCAAAGGGTGAAGTATGCTGAGGTTTGAAAAGGATGCTAACATTCCTTGGAACATTGCTGATGATGCTTATGGTATCTCCAGAATGCCAAGAGCTCTGTTTTAAAGTGTGCTTTCTTGTTTTCAAAGTCCACTGGCTTCTAGGGTTAGGATCTCATTCTTTTTCTCTGTTTTCCTTCTAGAGGGCAGCAGAATGTTTTGTATATTAAAAAAAAAAAAAAGTCATAAAAAGTTTGAATACAGTCAAAAGTTTAAAAGAGTCAAAAATTACAAACTGAGTACAATTACAAACCGAGGAAAATTTGGAAAATCTCTAGAGCACAACCACTACCAGAGAATTTTGTACTGCAGTGCCCTCAGCACTCTGTCACTCTTCCCTGTCCAAAGTAAGCACTGATATTGCTATGCAGTGAATAGGTTCATAGGTGTTTCTACTTAAAAGAACCCCTCCAAGGGAGACTCAGGTTTAAGACACTACAAGATAAGATCTTTTCTCTCCTTCTTTTAGTTTTTGCTGATTTTATCAGATGATCATACTTTTTGCTCTTTGATTCCTTTACCTGCATCAGTCTGCAGCAGAACATAGTGATCCTCTCAAGAATCCTTCTAGCTGACTGACCAGTCGGTGGCAACCAGCTATTTTTCAAATGAATCTATTTAATCAAATTATCTAAGGTGAAGAAGATACTTCAGCAGCTTTGAAGGAAAGGGGGGTGGACTTATCATAGTTTCTTATGTTATTCTTAAGTTTGTAAGAGCAGCGTAACTTGGGTGAAGGAGAGAAATTGCTGAACAAGAAGTAAATCACTGAAGTGCATTGCTGAATCAGGTTTTAAGTGCCTCCTCAGATGCAGTGGGAATTGTGATCAGCTGAAGTTTGAGCTGAACAGAAATCTTTTCAAAGTTTATCACATTAATAACTGATATTCTGAACAGGAGTCATCTGCTGATTTAGCGCTTATGGCCCTGGTCAGCAAGCTGCCATGTTCCCTACACTCCCACATAAATATCCTTTTTAGATATTTAAATGGATCAGGGTGGGGGGTTCCCAACAAAAATTTTCTGGCAAAGTTACTAATTTCTTTACTCTTTGTTAATAATAAAGTTGTCAGTGCTGTTGCAAGATGGCATGTTTATTTCTATAACCCTTATGCAGGCAGTATTCTGAATGTTCTCCCACCAGAAGTCCTCTCTCCCCACATCTGCCCAACCTGCCAGCACACACTCCAGAGGGCACAAAGGTATTGCATCTGCTCCCTGACACTGAACCTTGTCAGCTCTACTACCATTGCCTCTTGGAGCTTGGCAGAGGTTGCAGTAGGAAGCAATATCATAGTAATGATACCTTGGGGATTATTTTAGCTTTAAGTGGATGCGTAGAAAGATTGCACCCACCTGCCTGTGTGTATAAACCCAGAAACTTCTATACAAGACTATGTCAGAACTTGTAAAAGGGCACTGTGCTGCTCTTTGACAAACACTCTCTGTCATATGGAGCCCTTTGGAGAAGAAATCTGTTCCGTCCAGAAAGTCTGAAACTGCTATCAAATCTAGCACTTAAGAAGCCACAGCTTTCTTGCACTATTTGGCAATGCATTTTCATCTTCATTGTTCTTCCTTGCACTTCTGCAATTTGTATTAACCCCTTCTGAGCTCAGCAGTAGAGAACTAACTTTATGAAAGAGGTCTGAAGAGGCTGAGTTTGTTTCAACCAGCAAGAAAGGGCTTCAAGCGAGGATGTGGTTCTCTCCGAATACAGCAGAGTAAACACTGGGGAAGGATAAGGACTATTTAAGCTAATGGATGATGTTGTGAGTTACTCCTGCAGTCTGTTTGCAGACTTCTGAGAAAACATCCCTATAGATCTTTTGGAAAGATTTGCCAGCAAGGCGTTAGAAATCATCCCCTCTCTTTTATTTCTCTCTCTCAAAAGGAAGATCTCTGTCCTCTATGCAGTTCTGCAGCAGGTGGTCAATGAAGAAAATGGAGCACTGGAATTAAGAGAACGGTTAAATCAAGTATCCTGTTACTAAGTTATTCTGCAAATCAGGTGTGAAGGTCTTTTTAACCCATTAAATTTTGTAACACACTTACGTCCCCAGTGCACACAATCCTACTGCTGTCATGCTGTGCCTCTGGGAAGACATACAGACCTTGTGCTTCATGTGAAAATCTTTGTGCCACAGGGAGCTACAGGCTATGCAGCCCAGAGGACAGTGAGCTCCAGAACAACTCACAGGCAACAGACAACAGCGGCTTATAATGGCTCCCATCACGCCACTGCAGTACACGACAGAGCTGGGCCTGCAGAAAGACTCTGAAGAGAGCTGGGTGCTGGCTGCAGTGGCCCCAGTTGTCCACCTTTCCCTGGTGGTTGGGGTGATCGTTGCCAAGCTGCCTTTCCACGAGCACACTTCCCCTTTTGCATGTGACGTTTGAGGAAGAGCACCACATCCCTCCACAAAAACTTACAGGTTTTACAAAAGGCTGTGTTACTCGTATAACTGCCCATTACCACAATCGTGCCAGCCAAACAAAGATTCCAAGTCCTTTTCAAAGTACTCATTCACAACAGGACTGCAAGACAGATAGTGCTTCATTTACAGGTGAACTGAGCAGCAACCTTTACATAAACGGAGCCATACATAGTAACTCTGGTTCTGGCTGACTTCTCGTGCCACTGTGTCATCCTTCAGTCAACAGGGTGGCTTGGCAGGACTAAACTGAAGCAGAGCAGTTTCTAGCTCCCTGCGGGGCTTATAGTGTCGTGCCACATTCACTGCTTTCTGTGGTGATGGTAAAGGTGGCTTCTGGGTTCACTTATTTAATGATATTAAGCACAACAAACAACATTAAGAACACAAAGATTTACCCACGGGTGTACAATATGTGCCTCAGAGGAGAGAAATGGCACCCTCGTGCTAAGTAAGAACAGTCAGTGACAAAAAAATAAACTATTTCACTGCTAACAAACTTGTTGAAACAGTCCTTAAATCAAATCTACTATCTCCGTCAATGTCTGACTAGCTGTTGGACAAGAACTTGTCTTCTTCTTGTATTGTTTTTCTGCAAATGTCCCCTGCCCTTACTCGCTTGCCAATTCTTGCTACGGATGATATAAACTTACCTAATTTACACGTACATTTACACTTTGAAGTTTATTTACCCCTTGATGAGGAAAGGCAGTGGAACACCGTACAGATATATAGGTTCCATTAAACCCAAGTCATACCAAATACAAAAACTAAAAATTTTGGAATTCAGTTTTGCTAGATCAATGTAACAAACTGGACTTTGGAAAACTGCTATTTCTGTAGCAGTTCAGGTACAAAATATTCTTACAGATACTAATAGCTACTGCTGAACTGTTGCTATTTACTACAGAGTTTAAAAATTATTAGGCTTGCTCCGGTTATCACAAATCGCCCATTTTGTTCTTGTGCCCCTTTGCATTAGCTTCATCACATCTTAAAAAAACATTTTTCTCCCCCTCTGGGTCTCAGAGATTGTCAGACCAGTGTGCTTTCAGATCTTGCACCTTGAAAACAGCCCTTCCCCCCTCTGTCTCTCTCTCTCAAGATTGGTGTCTCCTGGCACCCATTTTACCTTGATCCCAAGAGGATGTTAAGACACTGAGGAGATCTGTAAAAGCCCGCCACAGCCAGTCTCCCAGTGTAATTCAGTAATAATGGTGAATGCTTTTTCCCAAAGACAAGCACATAGTTGAACAGCTCTCAATATCTTCAGTAATGCACTCTCTGCATAGTAAACAAGAATTAGAGATGGGAACATAACATGCAGCAGTGCAAATGAATAAAATCTTCCCTTTTTTCCTTAGTGTCCTAAGTAAATTGTTAAACTTTTCTGTATTAATTTACTGAGGTCTTCATATCTTCTACTATGCATTAAGCTCCATAACTACAAAATATTACAGAACTTTTATCATCTCTGACTGCTTGTTTTCAGTTTAACAAGAATAATAAAAGGAGTAATTGCAGTCATACATTGTGTTCCCAAGCTTACTAGGGTTTTTTATGTTCCATCTATTATTGAAACTTCATAGCTAGTTGAATTGTGTCCTCACTGATCTGTTTCCTGTCCTTTCTCAGAAAAGGATGATGCATATTTTCCCCTTCTGAAGAACCCTGCAAGTGACGCATGAACTTAGTCTTTGTAAATGCATTTCAGGTATTGAAAAGAAGGATGCTGCTGGGCAGCAGTTCTGTCAGAATGGGAAGCCCAAAGCCCAGCCTGGGGCACGTGGCAGCCCTACCCTTGACAAGGGCCAGCCCTGCCGTGCCCAAGCACAGGATCTGCACCACTTGCTGGCTGATACTTAGTGATATTAAGAACATGGGTTATGCTCAGTTTTAGTATTCAGGTGAAGTGAATGTCAGCAGACTTCTAGTAATTTTCACTCTTCTGTAACGATAGGATTAGGCTGCAACAGCTAACTTGTCTACTTGGAGTTAATTTGTGATTGGCATGTCTTACCTCACCTTAGGCATATGTCTGGCATACATCTAACCTTTAGGTAATCAACTCAAATAACGGTCTTAACCAGAAAGAAGTCACATGTTTAAAAGGCCTGCAGACAAATAACATCTGTGGAAGTAGAGTGAATGTCGTGTGCCTGGTAGGATGAAAAATTTGAAAATATTTATTTTCTTAAACAGGGAACATGACTTTTTTTTCCCTTGAGTAAATTAGGTATTAGTTTATGACACAAGAACCCAGCTTTTTAAAAGGTATAGCTTAAAATTTTCCTGTTTGATTCCCATCTGTTTATCTGTGCCACAAGGGACTTGTCCTACAGACCTTTTTCTCTCCTTGGAGTGAGGGAAGAATGAAAATTATTGCAACAGCTGCAAGAGGCTTTGAAAGGGAGACTTGTGGTGTAACTTGGGCACTTAACTACTGTTGTCTGGGAAAATGTCTCCCTTAATGACATACTTTGGCATATGTTTTAATTCTGGATGCTGACATAGCAGAGAGAATTTTATTTCCGTTCATTATTGCTTTCCCTAGGGAGTTCCCACAGAATATATATAACACTCATCTTTCTCTTACAATACCTGCGAGATGGATAATACTAGCAGCTCCTGTATTCTTTCTACATCTCTAGTCAGTTCTATTAAGAATACCTTTGTTTAGTGTTTGAGAAAACAAAATAGGTTTTTTTTTTACTGCCATCCTGAGGAACTGGTTATTTCTCTGCATCACGCTGTGACACTGCCTTCAGTCACACCACCCTGGAAAGTGTTCATGGGTTTTTTCTCTATTATATTAAGACATAAGAAGATTAAAGTTACATATTTCATTTAAGGTGCTGTTTAGTTTCAGGTGTTCCTAATCCAGAGTGTTTATGCTCAATTACATAGATATTCAGGAGGGTTTATCATTTAAAGTTCTTTCAACAGGCATCAGATGAGCAATGTTCATTTTTTAGAACGAGCTAAAATTGAAGGCTAAGTCACTGAGAGTCATTTAAACTGTGAATCACAGTCTCCATGACTGGAAGTTTCCAGATGTACAAGTACTGAATTCTCCTTCAGAGCTTTCTGAAATGAAGGGATACATCTTTCATAGCTATATACAAGTCTGAATTAAAAATAGCCTGCAGAATATGAATGGTCCTAAATGGTACCTATACTCATGCCTTTGGTCTGAGTATATACAAGTAAGCAAGCCATGCATCCAGGTCTTCCCTAAATTAAGCACACAATCAGTGCAACTGCATAACAAGCTGGGAGCATAACCATGATCCCAGCTGGACTTTTATCCACATAAAATAGGATTTCAAACACTATCTAAGGATGAGTTGCAATAAATCCTAATACCTCCTTAAAAATACAAAATTTCATCCACATTTCTTTTTCTTCCTCTTTCATTCTCTTAATTGCTTTGGGGACTGTTGATCTGAACTTGGACGAGACATACCTAGCACTCTTTTTAGGTGTGTATAGCTTTTGTGTCTTCTTTCAGAGATCTGTCTTCCTTAAGTATTTCAGTCACACCAAGGGCTGAACATACGAGAGCCATACCACGTTTTTATTCCCTCTCCCCACCTTGCTGCAGCAAGACACACAAACAAAACTGGATCTGGTCTCAAGGCAGGCAAAAAGAACTCCTGGATTCCACAAGACTGTTTCAAGAGCATTACCTTCAATCCCTGCTACCTCCTGTATGCCTACCTACTGGCATGATCATGAGGTCAAATTAGCTTTCCTTACGCTAAAATGGGTGGACATGTTAGACTCTGGTCTAGCAGAAAGATTAAGCTCATTGTTGCCAAAACAGAGATTTGTAACACATAGAAACTGAGAGTGTGCTACTGAGGGTGTTACTAATATTAGCTTGCATTGAGCCCACTATAAGCGTACTAAAAATTGTAACCAATAGCAGAGTGTCAGTATCTTGTGCCACTGTGAAGCGCAACCACACCCAATGCATACGTATTTTACATGCACGCCTAAGCAACGTGACCACCAACAAGGGAACAAGTATACATGTAGCTGTACACAGGAAGCATCCAAGCAAGAAAAAGTTGCCAAAGGTCAGGATAAATACAAAAGGTTGCAGTACACAGGACATCCTGCTGCATACAAAGGAAAGATGACAAAACCGGAACCCAGGTATGCAATAAGAGAAGTAGATGAGATCACGCTTTCAGGAGGTGGACATATAAACCTCAGGCAAGGAAAGGAAAGACAGAGAAGGAAAAGGACAGGCCTTAGTATGACTAGACTTCCTTAACTGAAGAGCTGTCAAGCCTGATCGCTTCCACCTCCATGACCAAGGCCACCAAGACACAACACCCGTCAGCCCTGACTTCGTGGCATCAGCTTCACGGTATCACATACTCAGAGGAGATTTAGGATATCAGTGTTAAGGACAAACAGTTTTACGTAAGTAGTGAAGACGATTAATAGTGTTTAAGTACTAACAATTAGCACAAAATGAGTTGTTAAAGAATGAATTTAATAAAGGCTTTTAAGTTTAAAATGCTTTCTCAGTCTCCTAAAAACTCCAATCATAATGATCTATAACTCCCTACATGTAAACTTGTATTTAGTTGCAAGATTACCCTCTTTTTAGCTTTAATGATCACAAAGTGATCAGAAACAATCACAAATGTGACCAGTTATCTTTCACAGGTGCCAGGGTCCTTGATGATAAAGTTTAACTCATCCTTGCTGTGAGGACACTGTCTCTGAATCTTACCAGACATGTGCCTCTTTCTCAGTGAAAAGTTAAAAGAGAGGCAATCCATGTAGCAGTGCGAGCATCTTAATGAGCAGAAAGTGCCAGGCTGACTGAATTTTGTGTTATAAATACTGCAGATAAGTAAACTTAAAACTTCCCAGTGTAATCTGACTGCTGAAGGACATGTCCTTCTCTGCCCGTCAAGCTCCATGGCAGCCCATCGGACCCATCTGAAATACTGGTCTCACCCATGAAAGCTAATGCTTTACAATTTGATCACCTCTCAAATACTTGCTAGCTATTTTAGCAATTAATCTTCTGTCTTTTTTAAGGTGTCACTGCTTATGTATCTAGTATGGAATCTCCTGCTGCTGTCAACACATGCTCTAGATAATTTATAATAATACTAACTTTGCAAAAGCACACTCTTTAGCAACCCTATAGTTTCACAGGAGATGTGGGCATCTTGCTGTCCTGCACTTTACAAAGATATAGCCAGAATTTCACTTCCTCTTCCTGTTCCACAGTGATTTGCCTGAAGACTTTTTTCTTTTAACTTCTGTTCGTAAACTTCAAATGGAAATAGTAGAGACTGATTACACCAGCCTTGTGTTTAATCAGCAGTGTTGCCCATTTGCCCAAAGCGTTTGATTTGCACATTCTTCTTCAGTTTGGTATCAGGATATAACCTTGCTAGTCTGCATCAGATGCCGTTATTACTACATTTCTGCAGTGATGCTGTAACTGAAAGCCTTCTCTCCCTGAATGCTGGGCTTAAAATTCTTTTTGTTTATTTGAAATATTGCTCAAGCATGCCTCAAACACTGCATACTATTTAAGGGGTTTTGTCTTTTTCATTTTTAAAAATATAAACATTAAAATTATACTCCACTAGGTATTAGGAAGATCATAATACTTTAAAATATTTAATAACACACTCAAAGGTCAATTAAAAGTTTCCCTGTGTATTTGCAGGCTGAAATAGAACACTATAAAATATCTCCAAATCAGGTTTCTGTGGAGACTAGAACCAGTTATTCACTACTAGGCAAAGAGAGAGTTTGTTTGAGTTTATAAGTTGATTACACTGCTCCCTTGCTCTGACTAAAGTGCCTTTGTTGTCCCACTTCAGTCCCCACTGACAGGGCAGACAATTTTCAACTCCTGAAATATGTATTAGTACATGCAATGCCATTAGGAACACACTTAACTTCTCTGAGCATGCATTAGTCGTATTTTCTGTGAGACTTGGTAGGTGTTTGTGGATCTGAAGCTTACGACCTTGTGAGACACATGACATTTTGTCTCAGTTCTCAGTGGGAGGTAGGGGGCTGACTAATAGCCCTCCCTACAGGCTTTTTAAAGCTTCCTCTCCTCTTTCCTATAATGCAATGAACAAGACAAAGCCTCGGCAGTAACAGTAACTCATTTAAATTGCTGAGGGTTTATATATGCTCTTCCCTGTCTCATTGTGTGCCAGGGTAGCCAGCTGAGTTCCTGTGAGGTGCTTCCTTCCTTGACCCCAGGGACAGTAGGGCTCAGACCAGCCTGCTCTGTTGTTACCTAGTACATTTCTGAGATTTACACACATTGCTAAAATGGCTTATTTTTTCAGTTTACAGATTTACCATACCACTCACCCACTTAAGAAATGCTTCTCTTGTTATACAGCTTTTTTAAAATCACACTCAAAACAAGCCAGCTTGAAGTGGAAGAACAAAGTAGCATTATAACGTCTTACACAGCATCATTACAAATGCTCTTAATCAAATAAGCAAGTGGAGTTGGAGCAGGGGGTTGTTGAAATGGATACTGAATGTGTTTGCATCATGATCATACCTAGGTTCCTCATGTTTCAGACTGCATGCATTAGAGAAAACCTCCTGATGGAAAAGCTTCCTGCTTGCAGCCAGTTCTGTTAGTTTCTGTGAGCATGGAAATGTTCTGTGACTGGACCACAGGTTCTCCACTTTGTCTGTTTCTGCAACTTTTTGACTGCTTGACATCATGTAAAACTTCTTCCTCCCACCTGGGTGACTAAGGATGCCGCTTTTGCAGAGTGAAGCGTCTTTATCTGTGGAGTATAATATTTAACATCATTTGCATACTGACAAAACACTCAACAGAAATATTTGAGTGGGAAAATGCAAGTGGCTCAATACCAGCTATTGACTGAGATTAGACATGACTGTAATTAATTACTGCAGGATGACACTAAGTTTCCTGTGAGGGCCTAACAAATAAACAATGTAGATGGCAACATGGTGCAGATCCCCCTTCTTACTCGTTTGTGTTCTGTACCTTTAGCATCGTTTACAATTTTGTATTTTTTCTTCTATCAACAAAATAACTTAATTGGCTTTTACATGTTTCTTGTTTGTAAAAGATAACTTTCTCAGACACACCTATCAAGATTGGATTTATCCTTTCGTGAAAATACCTGGACAACCTCTCATTAAAATGGCTGTAGAACTTACAGGAAAAGGGTCATCAGAGTCAGGATGGTCAAGGACTCTAATTAGCCGATGTACCACCCCTCACCATGAGAGACCAAATACAGCAATCTTCAGATCTATAGCACAAAAAACTCAATTACATATGAAGATGTAAGTGGCAATCAATGAACTGGTAAGTCCGTACCATCTGTACCATCCCCAAAGATGCTGTAATAAGCTGGAAAACAGGCCAAGAGGGACCTACCTCACTTTATTCAACAACTTGCTAAATGTTATTAAGTTGCAGAAACTCTTGGATTTTCGAATGAACTGAAATAACTCATTTATCTATTTCCTGTCACATACGCAAGAATCAGTGAATACAGTGGGGTTGGGTTTTTTGTTCTTTATTTTGAATATACATTCTGAAAGATGCTCTGGAAACAGAACTTTTAACTTCAGAAGATGTTTAGAAATAAGCATATCTCAACATTGTTCGAAATGTCATCTCAGAGTGAAAGCATGTAACTTTGTCACACTCGTGCATCTTTAGGTTGTCAACAGTGTTTCCACAGTGGCTGTGGATGCTGGCATTTGACCTCTAGCCATAGGAAAATCTTGCTAGGCCACAGGCTAGCCCACCAAAACCACTTCATGGACAGCACCAAAAGAGATGACACCAAATGGCCTTTTTTGCTGCAAGCCCTTAAGGTCAGTAGGACTCCACCTACTCCACCAGAGACTGGAAGCCTTCTCCGCAGGTGAAATTACTGTGAGCCTTGTTCAGAGAGCCTGACACTGGCCTCTCACACTGTAAAACAGATATTGAATGAAACCACTAATTATTTCTAAGTATTTCTAAGTACCACTAAGTATTTCTTCTAAATGACTGTGTGTAAACACAACTGGCAGTGGCAATGTTACTGAACGTACATTTGAGCAGGAGAGTTTCCCAACCGCTGTGTATTAAAAAAAGGCACTACATTTAAAAACTGCCTGCTTATTTTAAGAGAATTTTTGCTGCTAGGAAAGATGTGAGTCTTGGAACTGCTCTGGGGCTTGCTAGAAAAAAAAGAATCCAAAAGAATTTTTTTCTCCACCCCCAGGTAAAAAGCATGCTGCAACCAACAAATGTTATGTCAAAACCATTTCCTGCCTCTTCAGCTGCACTGCAGCACAAGAGAGTGCACTCAAATCCCTCAAGCCTTGGAAGAAGCCCTTGAGTGTCAGGTACTAACACTGTTGTAGGTTGACCCTGGCAGGATGCCAGTTGCTCACCAAAGCTGCCCAATCACTCCTCTCCTCAAGAGGACAAGAGAGAGAACATAAAAGGCTCATGGGTTGAGATAAGGACAAGGAGATCACTCGCCAGTTACTGTCACTGGCAAGACAGATTCATCTTGGGGAAATTAATTTATTACCAATTAAAATAGAGTGGTATAATGAGAAAGAAAGCCAAATCTTAAAAAACACCTTCCCCCCCACAGACACCTCTCCCTTCTTCCCAGGCTCAATTCCAGTTTTCTCTACCTGCTCCCCACAAGAGGCACAGAGGGGTGGGGAATGGATGTTGTGATCAGTTCTTCACATGTTGTTTCTTCCACACCTTCCTCGACAGGGGAAGGACTACTCACACTCTTCCCCTGCTCCAGTGTGGTGTCCGTCCCACAGGAGACAATCCTCCATGAACTTCTACAAGGTGAGTCCTTCCCATGAGCTTCAGTCCTTCACAAACTGCTTCAGCATGGGTCCATTATATGGGCTGCAATCCTTCAGGAACAGACTGCTCCAGCATGGGTCCACACAGGGTCACAGCCTCCTTTGGGTGCATCTACTTGCTCTGGCATGTGGTCATCCACAGGCTTCAGGTGGATATCTGCTCTACCATGGACCTCCATGGGCTGCAGGGGGACAGTCTTCACTACAGACCATAGGGGAATCTCTTCTCCAGCACCTGGCGCACCTTCTCCCCCTCCTTCTTCACCGACCTTAGTGTCTGCAGAGATGTTTCTCTCCCATATTGTCACTTCTCTCTGCAGCTGCTGCCATGCAGGTTTTTTACCCTTTTCTTAAATATGTTATCCCAGAGTGCTCACCATTATCAGTGATAGGCTTGGCTTCCACACAGGGTCACAGCCTCCTTTGGGTGCATCTACTTGCTCTGGCATGTGGTCATCCACAGGCTTCAGGTGGATATCTGCTCTACCATGGACCTCCATGGGCTGCAGGGGGACAGTCTTCACTACAGACCATAGGGGAATCTCTTCTCCAGCACCTGGCGCACCTTCTCCCCCTCCTTCTTCACCGACCTTAGTGTCTGCAGAGATGTTTCTCTCCCATATTGTCACTTCTCTCTGCAGCTGCTGCCATGCAGGTTTTTTACCCTTTTCTTAAATATGTTATCCCAGAGTGCTCACCATTATCAGTGATAGGCTTGGCTTTGGCCAGCAGTAGGTCAGTCTTGGAGCCAGCTGGCATTGGCTCTATCTGATATGGGCCAGCTTCTCACAGAAGCCACCCCTGTAGCCTCCTCCTACCAAAAACTTGCCGCAAAAACCCAATACAATGTTGTCACAAAGAGCTTTTATGTACCCACCTCCCTTACATATCTCTTAGCAGCAGAGATGTTTTGAACTCATTAGTGAGAGGCATGTTATCTGCAAAGACTGCTAGCTCCTGCTGCAGATTCTGATATCAAATATTTATTTCAATAGGAGATGGGCTTGCCCCTTGCCACTTTGGTTACATTTGCTGATAGAACACAGAAAACACATGAAAAGGTGTCTTTCACAAGTCACTGGCTAGCGTGAGGATGCAGATTTAGCCTTGCAGTGTGTTAAGTTTCAAGTAAAGTGCATTATTAGAACAGGAAAAAAAAAACCACAAAGAAATTCTCCTGTCTTGCTTCAGTAGCCATAATGACTGATGGATTGCTTATATCTGCCTATGAACAGGAAAACAACTTTCAAGGTCTCTCTTTTTTTTTTTTTTTAAGAAGCAGAATTTCTGATCTTACATGCTGACTGATTTTGAATAACAAATGGAAAAAGCCTTTTTTTCCTTGCTTCTAACATCAGTTTACTGCCTCTGCCATTAATAAATCTTGAAAAAAATGAACCAGTGGGGACAAAAACATCTTGCCTTTTCCTCATCAAATTCAATGCTTTTTTTAGTACTTTAGGTGTTATTATGACAATAAAAATGCCTCCATATTCATTCACTATTTCTCTGGAATGAGTCTATTCCTGAATATTAATTTCTAATGCTCTAATATCTCAAATTTCTATTACTCATTTTCATATTTCTCTTACTTATTGCTTCCCAGGATACCAGCTACTTTGCCCTACATTTTGAAAAGAAAACAATTATTAACCTCATAAGTGAGGGTGTACAGGGCTTACATTTTGCTTGAGAATTTCAAATTTTAGCAACTTCCTGTGAAGATAGTTGAAGAAGTGTTGCAGAAATTATAAATTCCTCCCACAAAGTGGCAAAAAAGGCTGCTCTTATATCCATATTTCTAAGCCACCAAATCTATTGCTTCCTGGCTGAATTACTACTTTCAGCTATTAACCCACACTACTAACTCACGCAAAACTCCCTCTTGAAGTTCCAGTGTTCTGCCAAGGCAGAAAGAATTAAGAGGGACCCTGATTTTCAGTCGTGTTTCTTTTTGCTTGAGAAGACAAAACAGAATACTGTATGCTCTTCATTGCTGCTATCTATCTGAATATTTTCTTATATTTTCTAAATATAAGCATTTGTATATTGGATGTGGTACCTCACTGCTATAACCAGTCCTTAGAAATCCAGAATTTTGTCTGAAACTGCTGATTAATTTCAGCATCATCTAAAAGTACAACTGCTTTTTTCAGTGAGGCAATAACACATGATGCCACACTAGGCTACCCTCCTTGTATCAAGCCACACAGCAGAAGAGCTTTAACACGCCTGATAGCATTTTAATTCCAAATGGAAAATTAATAGCATGTTACAACAGAAATGGATAAAAAATATAAGATTCTTCAGTGACAAGACAAGAAAAAATTGAAAGCAGGCCATAGAATAGTTTGTGTTCTTAAATCCCTTCAAATGTTGATATGAGCAAGAAATATCTTAAATTGTTAACACCAAGAGGCATGAGATAACTATAGAGGTGAGGGGGTGAATGTCCAAAACTAAGCTTCTGAGTTCTTAAGCACAGCTCTACTACTTGATAGCTACAAGCTGTATGGGCTTGCTGTAAAATGTGGTAACACCTGGACTAAAGAAGTGGCATACCAAATCATCCAATGAATGGAAAGAGACACATGCCATAACACAGGGCAAAACCCTCAGTTAAGAGGCAGATCACATGTGTTTCTATATGCATAATATTTAGATGGAGGAAAGCAGGTTTGTAAAACTGGGAAGGTCCCTGGAAATGAGGGAAGTTCCTTGGAAATGCACTGAAAAAGTCCAGGGATGCTTGAGGATTTGGCCACTGACATCCAAGATCAGTAACTGCAAGCACCAGAAAAGCAATGAACACTTTCTCCCCAGCTCTTCAGGACCAGCTGCAATCTCCCCAGTGAGACAGAAGTCAACACTGAGTGACTGTGACTTTGTGAGAGTGCGTGTACAATTATCAAGGAGGGTAACAGTGCCACCACAGCCAGTTCTTACAAGCCTAGTATCCAAACACACTACGTTTTCTCTGTCATGCTAATGACACTAAGATGTGAAAATAAAGTAGAAATAAAACATCTAATAAAAATGCATTACTAGGTTACGTGGACAGAATCTTCTGTAAGATTAAGCCTACCATAAAAAAGCTGCAAGTTTAGCCAGGCAAACAACCACTAAAGCAAATATCTGATGAATTGCAACGCATTTTTTCAGTATCGCTCAGAAAAACTTTCCAATATTTGAACATACCAAACAAGATAATCAAGCCTGAAAGATTAGGATAGAGAAAATAAATATTGAAGTCAAGACGGAATGCCACAGATATGAAGTGTGAGTCTGCTACTGAGCTTTGCACACAACACTTCAGAGCAGGATCAAACGAAGTGCAGAAAGCTCCCAAAACTTTTCTCCATTGAAAATAATCACACACATTATGAGGCGGTGTTGAACTGTATCCACATAGTTGTTTTAAGATAAAGCTGTCATTGACACCTGAAGTAAATAACACTGCACTACCTCAAGGCTAGCTTCACCTATCCTGGAAATCTAAAGGAAACTTCTGCCACTGATCCCAGTGGAAATAAAACCAAAAGCAGAGAAAGCAAAAAGACAGAGCAAAGTAAGTCCATCTTAATCACAGACCTATTCCTGCAGACCTCACTGATGGTCAAGGTTTGCCTGTGTAACCTGCAGTGTTTGACTTAACTTTAAGAGATTAATATCTGTAATCATTTTCACATCATGAAGTCCTATTTGTATTTCTAAACTGACACAACATACTGATCAGAATTCTTTACATGTTGCTCGGAGGGCTTCCTAAATGCATTTGACATGACTGTTAGCCAGTTGTGTGTTTGCTTGAAGAAACCTAGTCACCATCAACAGTCGTAAAATCTATGCAGCCAGCAGCCACTTCATCGTGTGGTTACATGTTTGCTTTGTACCTACCTATATTGAAAGGCACACTCTCACATGTGGCTCCTTCGAGCTCATGATAAAAGCTGCTGAGCTGTATCCAAATTTGAAGTACTTTCCAATATGAAAAGGATACAAGACTTGGCAACTCCCATGTCCTTACAAGCCATTTTTCTTCACTGCCCAGTCCAACTGTCTGTAGGACTGGCTCCTGAGCCACATACAACTCTAGGAAGCTCAAGCACAGAATTTGTGCTGGAGCTACAGGCAGTGATGGTAGCACGGCAACAGCATGACAGGATTGCTGGATAAATGAGTATCAACCTGTGAGAACAAGCAAGCCATCAAGGAATGCCAGAAGTGCCAGTGCTTTGCTGCTTTGCTGTCTAGCTGAACATCCAGTGAAGACCCACTGCCATTTTCTGCTTCCTCTGCTTGGAGGCAGGTGCTGTGTCTTGAGTTTCTAGGAGGACTTGGATATGCACTTTTAGTCTGGCTAAGTGGGGTGGAATATAATCCCTTGGCTGTGGACCTGCAGGAAAATAGCTGTAGCAATTTTGTTTAGCTCAAGGGGAGGAACAAAGAAGTTTACACACTGGAGTTCATAAGAGCCCTATGCATAAAATCCAGCTGAGGTGATTTCTGTTATACATGGACAGAAAAGCAGCAGAAAGATAAGCATGCTGGTCTAACAATACATGAATGTTGGTTACTACAATATTTTTGCCAGAAGAAAAAAATCAGATCTTCAACACCTATAAATGCCCTAATAGTGGCAAAAGAACTGTGGAGATTAAAATGAGCTGGCAGTGAGACAATGAAGCCAACTAAAGAGCTTTGTAGACTAGCTCAACATTCATAGCTCCTTAAAGTTGTGATCACCCTTCAACTGGTGCCATTTCAGGCATAGAACATACCCATGTCACTAAAACCCTTTAAAAGTATTTTAACTGAAAGACTACATTTTCATAACACTATCAGAGCCCCAAAAAGAAATTATATAGCTTGTGGGAATTGGCTATACCTTTGAACAGGAAGTTCTGATTACAGTGTATTCTCCTCTAGAACTAGGAGCTCAGTGACAGACAACCTCACCAGGCCATGCAGTAAGGGTAACAGTAAAGCTATTCCCAGTTAGTTGCTGGATGTTTCATACAGAATGCTATGTCACACATCTAGAAGGGAGGAGTGATCAATACTTGCAAGTATGTGTGTAAGTGTTTTCCACCTGGAAATCAAAGCAACAGAGTGTTTTATCCAAAGTGTACACCTGCCCTGGTTCCAAGGTTCCACACTTCAGATTTTTCTCTTATAATGCCTTGTGCACTTACATTTAAATACATGGCAACTTAAAAATATGCAAGCAGACAGGACAGACTTTGGCTCTTTCAGCTCCTCATCATTTCCTTTCAGCCACAAAATGGTCTCTCTATGGCTAATTCCCTGCTCAGATTTCTGATAGCTAAAGTATGAGATTGACTGTTGGGATGCCTGCAAGACCCCTCTTACTCTTCAAACAGCCAGATAACAAGAGTGGATCAGATAGAGACAGCAGTGTAACGGTGGATGTGAATGCGACTGGGACACCCAAAACACTCAGGAGGCATTTGTCCAACAGTGATAATGCTAAAGATGAAGATGACTATCAGATGGATTAAACAGTAATCAGGCAATTAAGGGAGACTTTGGGGAAAAAGGAGCCTGAAGAGCAGTATAAAAGCAGCAGAAACAATTGCAGCAGTAGGGAGAACAGCTGAGTCCAGCAGAACAGGGCAGACCTGGGACACCCCAAGAGCTGCTTGTGCTTGGTGGACAGAGCAGCCTTGCTGCAGGGCTCCTCAAGCCCATCACTGTGACGGACGCAAGAGGAGCGAACCCTGCTGGCATATGCCTATGGGACCATACAGGGGTTTTGTCAGTGGCATATAGGACTGGTTGCAGGGGTGGCACAGGGGCAGTTACAGCTGGAGCACCCTGTTGCACACAGCTATACTTAGGGCAAGGCACATGAGATTATGACCTAGATACCCGACCATCCATTTAACTTGCGGGGGGTAGCAGCATACATGGGTTTCATTATAAATTTGGGGGAATTACAGACAGGCGTATAAAAATTCGTAAGAAGCTGTTAGTGTTTTGCAAGCATTTAGTATCAGTTTATCTACTATACTGCTGACCCTGATCCTGAATGCATAGTTCATTGAATTTCAATTAATAATGTCACGTCACTAAATATGATGGAACACTTAGATCCTGATTTGACAATGGGGATTTAAACTTTTCTATAATTCTAGAGTAGTGGATGACTACAAAACAAGCCCAGAAACCTATGCCTGAAAGAGAGCTGTGAAATACCTGAGACATCAAAATTTTTCTGGCAGTGAGGATGAGACCCATCTGCGTTAGTAAGTTTTCACAACTTTTATGGAGATACCTGCCTTCTGCCACATTCACAAGCCCTCCAAATCCCAAGTAGTTCCTCATTGTAATCTTTCTTTGTGATGAGTAACAAGGAACCTAAGTCACATTTTCATGACTGATCAGGTTGAGGAAAAATCTGAAACGAGCAGTTGTGAGTTAGCTGGTCCTGCCTGCAGCCTTATTCGCTATGCTTCGGGCAAAGCTGCACCCTAGGGTTCGTTATTTCATGAGTGCAGTCACCTGGTGTGAAACACTTACCACGCTATCAGAGGTCATCACACCAGTGGTACATTGTTTTAACATGTTATGGTACTAAGAACATATAGATGTAGCCAAGGTAACAAGTGAAAACAAATCATTAAAAAGCAATACCTAATGATCACTAATTCAATCAAACTGACTGAGTCCAGAAAACTGTATATACAGAGAATTCATCAGGAATATTTACGATAACTGCTTTTGGTGGCAGTGGCAACCTTGGCTGATCTCTAAACAATTTTTAGCACTAGGTCTCAAACTGGACAACACTACAAGGAATCTATGGGCTGCATTCAAGTTTGGGTCTGACCTTAGGTGTCTCCTGCTCATTCCCAGTGACCTTTAGTTTATGTGAAGTCTTACAGAAACTGCTGGCGGAGCAATGTCCTTTGGTGACACTAAGTAGACCTGGTAAGGCTGAACCAAAACACTGGTATTACCAGAATTGACCCTATTGCTTTCCCTTGACACAGACTTTGACTTTAGAAAGTCCCTACCTTTTTCCCTGGAAAAAACTTGCACCAAGCCTATGAGCACTGACCTCAGATACAACATGACACGACTTTTTACCCATTTGGGGCATATTATCCACCTCATGATCAGCTTCTGCTGACTCTGCAGCAAGTCTCTGACCCGTTCCAAAGCTAAAATAGAAACTGGATGTTGCCATGCTACTTCAGAATGTACATAAATGTACCTTGAGAGGACAGGGTGGTAATTTCTCAAGAAGTTATGCTCTTCGTTCAGAAACAGTAAGCACTCCCTATATATGGCATGGTACAGTAACTCTTCTGACAGCAATAAGGCAGATCCCTTTAAAATCAGTGAACTTTTTGCCAGAGGAAATGACATTGGCAATAATGAAGTAGAAAATCAAGGCTTTTAAGAAGTGTGCACTTTAATTTTCTGTTCAAAGTGGAAGAAGAAAGACCTTCAAATACAGAAATACCACGTCTCCGAAGTTTTTATGTCAGGGCTTATGAAAATGCTGTGTATCCATGAAAACAGCTGGGCAAGATACTGCAAAATGTGCTATGGTTTAGTTTCAAAACTTGAACAAACTAAAGCCTCCATTTACAGTTTTAGTATGAAATTGGTCTTAAAAAAAAAAAAAGGTGTGATAAATTGTCTTTGCTGGCTTTCCTGATGTCCCTTCTCCAATGAACAAAAGTACAAGTATGTACCCTACAAACAGAACGGTACAGATGTGTTCATCAGACTCCACACTTTCTGACTAATCCTGTTCAGTCATACCTGACCATGAAGCAAATGCAATTCCCAACACAGTCTGCTCGGTGATGGAGGTACGTGGTTTGGTTTGCTATCCAAAGTTCAAAAGTGCCTTTCATGGCAGCTGGAGAGGACTTTACACTCTTCATTTCGCCCTTTAGCAGATAAAGGCTAATACACTCAGACAGAAAATTTTAAAACATTTCCCAGACCTGTTTGTCCTAATAAACTAATACCTGGCCATTTTCATAAGCCTCGGAGGAAAGGACAAGATTTGCCCTGCTTGAAACTCCTTTAAGATGACCTGATTGCCAGCAGCAACTACGACCATGCAAACTGCAGGGGCTATCTCCAGCTTTTGAAACAGCATCTTGCCACAGATTTTGAGTATCATCTTAGAGTCTTACCCAGTAAGAGAAGTAAAACTCAACGGTAGAAGTGAAACTGAGGAAGAAGTGGTTTATGGAATTGTCCTAACAAGAAGTGCTGCTATATTTTCTCCTGCCTTTTTCATTTGTAAAATGCACTGAAGAAAGCTTTCTGTTGAAATTGTTTTTCCAGCACCTTTCAGACTTGAAAACTTTGCAACATACACAGCTACTATTTTAAATTATGGTCTTGGGTTATGACCAATTTTGTTTTATTGTTACAGAGCTTAATGTGACATGATGATACACGCTTGCTTCTGTACATTATTCCTGAAGCCAGGTTTGCCTGTCTACCTACCTGAACAAAAAAGAAATTGGTTTTCAGACAGATGAGCCTGATTTGTTGTACAGCTAGGTTGTATCATCACACAAACATCAATACAAGCAGAAAAAGTGAGAACACTCATCTGGGGTTGGGAAGAGAGCAGAGCCCAGACCAGATCAGCTGGTTTTCAACAGCTGCATGAATTTAGATTTAAGTCAGCTATGTAACTGCACCCAGGACAAGATCAAATCACCCTTTCCATGTGTAAAGGAATCATAAAAAAAAAAAAAAAGGTCACAGGAGTCCTCTTAGGAAAACATACCTCAGCACTGCAAAATTCTATATCTTTAGTTTCCATTTGAAAATTGTCAATTTAACTGAGTGGCTCTAGAATTGCAGGCTGCTTTCTGTCACAGTAATTAATGGGTCCCTACACTGCCACTTCCGTGCATTTAGTGATCTGTAAAGTATTAACATGATAATGACAGCAGCCTGGGCTAGCATCACTCAGATACAACCGACTGGTGGGACACAGCTAGAATCGATACTGGAAGTTGTGTGACATTAATTGATATCCACAGGTCAAGTTCAAATTTGCATGGGCCCTATCACTTACTAAAACCAGAGTTTCTAGAACAAATTAAAACTAGTAACAAGAGACACCACAAACCAGAAAGTAATAGTGCAAGCAATTTTAACACCGATGCAATTTTAACACAGATGTGAAGCTACAGCCCTAAACCATCAACCACAGATACTTCTCCCCTGTTGTAGGAATGAATAGCTGGGAACAGGGGAACAAAATCTTTGTTTTTTCTAGAGCTTAATCAGGCTTTATGATGCTTATATGTGCATAAAGCTTAATCTCAACACTGATTTCTGCACCACTACCAAGCATT
>NW_010399595.1:28596-28937 GCF_000710305.1 Buceros rhinoceros silvestris
TTGCCCTCTTTTACCTCGTGTATTAATTTTGCGATGATCTGATCTGGCTGGAAAACATTAATTTTATTCCTGTGAAATTAGCTTTCTTTAACATCAGTTTTTTGCACGGGTGCACACATGCATGGGCCTGAATGCATCCATGGTTTCAGCACAGCAGGGCAGCTAGGTAATATCTTGCATTTCCACAGCCTTTCTCCACCAGGCTGAGCAGATGAATTCCACTATATTCCATTTCATCCTTTTTCCTTTTTGCCTATGTACTCCCTTATTTTAAAGCATTACATAGTCACAATGATCATAAAACCATAGTACGGTTTGGGTTGGAAGGGACCTTAAAGATA
>NW_010399596.1:0-1890 GCF_000710305.1 Buceros rhinoceros silvestris
ACCCTGCCCCTCCCCCAGGGCCTGCGGGAGCTCCAGGGGCTGCAGGACCTGGCGACCTCTGACCCCTGACGGCCTCCAGCCACCCCCAGCCTTGAGTAATGCCTGTGTGAACCTGGAGTAACATGTGTGTGAACCCAGAGTAATGTGTGTGTAAACCCGGAGTAACACCTGTGTAAAGCTGGAGCAACGTGTGTGAACGTGGAGTAACATGTGTGTAAACCCAGAGTAATGTGTGTGTGAACCTGGAGTAACATGTGTGTGAACCCAGAGTAATGTGTGTGTAAACCCGGAGTAACACCTGTGTAAAGCTGGAGCAACGTGTGTGAACGTGGAGTAACATGTGTGTAAACCCAGAGTAATGTGTGTGTGAACCTGGAGTAACATGTGTGTAAGCCCAGAGTAATGCGTGTGTAAATCTGGAGCAACGCCTGTGTAAACCCAGGCTAATGTGTGTGTAAGTCTGGAGAAATGTGTGTATGAACCGAGAGTAATGTGTGTGTAAACCTGGAGTAATGTGTGTGTAAACCGAGAGTGAGTAACATGTGTGTGAACCAAGAATGAGTAACATGTTTGTAAACCCGGCGTATTGTGTGTGTAAACCTGCAGTAATGTCTGTGTAAACCCAGAGAAATGTGTGTGTAAACCCAGAGTGAGTAACATGTTTGTAAATCCAGGGTAACGTGTGTGTAAACCCGGAGTAACATCTGTGTAAACCCAGAGAAACGTGTGTGTAAACCCAGAGTGAGTAACATGTTTGTAAACCCGGGGTAAGGTGTGCATAAATCCAGGGTAATGTGTGTGTAAACTTGCAGTAACGTGTGCGTAAACCTGGAAAAATGTGCGTGTAAACGCAGAGAAACGTGTATGTAAACCTGGGATAACGTGTGTGTAAACCCAGGAGTAACATGTGTGTTAATCCAGAGCAACGTGTGTAAACCTAGAGCAGTATGTGTAACTGCGGAGTAACATCTGTGTAAACCCAGAGTAACGTGTGTAAAACTGGGGTAATATCTACGTAAACGTGGAGCAGTGCAGAGTGACGTGGGCAGATGCGTTATAAAATTTGTGTAAATCTGGAGGCACGTGTGTGTAAATACAGAGTTAGGTGTGTGTATACCCGGAGCAATGTGTACAAATGCGTAACACAGTCTGTGTAAAGCGCGAGAAAACACGGAGTGATGTGTGTGTAAACCAGGGCAAGTGCGTGTTTAACGCTTGAGTAAGGGGGTTGTAGACTCTAAGTAATGTATGCGTAAAGTGTGTGTAAACGTGCAGTGACACGTGTTGGAGCCTGAGGCGAGGGTTGTGCCAGCCTGGTGTAAGGTCAGTGTAAATCCACATCAAGTGCGTGTAAAGCTGGTGTAAAACAGGTGTAGCACCAAAATGCAGTGAGTGCGAGCGCCTGAATAACCCCCAGTAACCCTGGAGTAACCCCAGAGCAGCACATGAGCAGCTCTTGAGTATCTTCTCAGTAATGCAGGAGCAACCCTGGGTAACTCCGGAGTAACTGACGAGTAACCCCAGTGCAGCCCTGGAGTAACCCCCGAGCACCCCGGCGGCACCCCCTAGTAACCCCCGAGTAACCTGTGGGTGACCCCAGGGGAGCTGATGAGCAGCTCCAGGGTGACCCATTGGTTTCTCAGAGTAAACCAGGAGTAACCTAGGAGTATCCTGGGAGCAATCCTGGGAGCAACCCTGGACTAACTCACTGGTAACCTGGGGGTGATCCCGGAGTAACCTGGGACTAACCCAGGAGTAACCTGGGAGTGGTCCTGGAGTAACCCTGGAGTAACCCGGATGTGACCTCCCCCGGCCCCGCCCTCCACCTCCACCGCGGTTCCTATTGGTTGAGGAGATCCAATCCGAGCCGAGGTGGAGGGGTGGGAGGGC
>NW_010399597.1:0-1648 GCF_000710305.1 Buceros rhinoceros silvestris
CACCAGTGGCATATGAAAAAAGGGGACGTCAAGCAGGGTACCACAGCAGCCTGCCTCCAGACTGCTTGATTTTCATAGAGCTGCTGAAACAAAACCCAGTCGGCCAGGCAGCTGTGCTGGTGCCCCATCCCACTGGCAAGCGCTGGGCTGGTTTATTCTGCAAGTTGTGCCCACTACACCAGAAACTCAGCACATACCTACATTTTCTCCTCCTGCGTATGCAGAGTGTGGTCAAGCAACATGATTTGGTTTATTATTCATCATAAACTTTAGCTTCAGTGTTTAAATGCAGTCATGGAGAGCATTTTCTAAACTGTTTTCTACACATATTTGAGGTGGTTTTGGCTCTGATTAATTTGGAACAGGGCAGGGAGCTCAGAAATTTTCCTCTTCTCTCTCATATCTCTGTCCTACTTTACGTTTAAAGCGGTAAGGCCCATCTAGATTAAGGCACTAGGAGAAGAGAGAGATAAAAAAAAACTTGCTAAATTACAGATGGCTGACAGGGCATTTCATCATCACAACCGTGTGCTCAAAGCTTTTCAGAATCCATAATGTGAGTGGCCGTGCAAATCAGCCAGTCATTGCAACAGCTGAATGGGGGGAAAAAACTTTAAAAAAAAAAAAAAAGGTCTGTAGCTCTCACATTTCTGCAGAAAGCCTGATCCTGTCTGTCCTTTATAAGGTAAGAGAAATGCTTTAGTGGGCACAGGGCAAATAAAGGTGCCACAGAGCCCTGCCTAAGAGCAGTTCATTCAATGTTTCCTCCCTGCTCCCCTGGTGAACCTGCTCCCTGAGGAGCTTCCATCGCCTGCTTGTGCTTTGTCTGGCCAGAGCATTTTTGTTCCCTTCAGTGCATTTATCCTCAGCAGGCTTCGTGAAGTAGAAGTTACATCACTTTCTTACTCCTGAGAGAGCCCAGCAGCATGCAGGAAGCCTATGACACTTCAAGGAACTGAAGCATGTCTTTGTAGTCGTGGCTGAGGCTGTTAAAACCTCATTGGGCTTCCCCGTATCACGGGAGCAAAAGCTGCTTCCCTCTTCCCCATCCCTTCCAGCACCTGAATTTACAGCTGCAGCTGTGTGTCCTCAGCGAGGGCGTTGCACAGTCTTGGCCTTTTAACAGCGGTACTCTGGGTTTCCATATTTTATGGGCTCAGTATCTGCATGTTATATTTACATAATTTATCTTTCTATTTATATAATTTCTATTTCTGTTTTTATTTCTATTACTTATTTATATTTATAGATGACCTCAATGTTTAAAAATAACATGCTGAACACTGTTTTATACTTAACCCTTCACACCTACTTTGCACACAAGTGGCAGTGGGACAGAGTCACTGTCTATGGTTTTACTTTTTCTAGCAAGGAATGAAGAAAGGCTGTGTGCAGGAAAAAACAGTAAAACAATTACAAGAACTCAGACTGGTTTCCCCCCCGCCTTAAGCCTAAGCAGCCGCTGCTTGAGGATCCTGTTCTGCCAACTCCAGAGACATGGAGAAATCCAAGTGCAATGCTAGGCAAAGAACTGCAGTAGGCACCAGAAAGTGTGGACCAAGCCCTGAGTTGGGAAACGCCGGCTGTGGAGTAACAGAGAGTGATTTCTCTGCGCATCGTGCGCCTGCAGCAGCCCGATGCCGCTCCC
>NW_010399597.1:1891-25451 GCF_000710305.1 Buceros rhinoceros silvestris
TGCTCTGGAGCCGGCAGAGCTTGAAGGAGGGACTGGCGTTTCGGGCAGGCCTGGTGTGCAGGGCGCCGTGCGAGGGGCAGGAAAGGCTCAGCGCTCAGCTCCCCTCAGCTCCACACAGTCCTGCTGCCCGTGCAGCCCACAGCGAGCAACGGGGAAGCAGCCAGCTCTGTCCCAGCTGGGGTGCCGTGTGTCGGAGGAGCTACACCAGCTATCGGTAACAAACACCTCCTATGTATGGGGGTGTGACACCCACCATGACAAGTACCCAGCTTGTTCACTAACACAGGAGAGGGGACCTCAAGTGATTCACAGCAGGGAAAAAAAGTAGTCACGTTGCTCACAACTCACTTTGAATCAGATGAAGCAACTTTGCAAGTCTAATAACGCAGCTTGTGGCCTTTAGTGTTATTTACAGGAAAACTCAAATTGAACAGACCTGCCAGGTTTGTTTAAAAAAAGGAAGGGACCAAGATTTTATTTACACAGACACGAACCCTTCAATCAGTTTGACACTGCGGTACTGAGCCAGTGCCCTCTGCTTGGCAGCCTCATTACCATCTGTAATGAATGTAACGTCTCAAAATATAAATAATTTATGTTGTAACAGCAAATACAGTTTGAAGGGAAGAAGACACTGGGGGAAGCTGGGATCAGAAAAGGGCAGAGTGAGTCAACACGGGCCTCTCTGTTTCCATGGAATTAGAAGCGTTACCCTACTTGCTGTAACTGCAATCAAGCTGCAGCCCAGGGACTAGGGTGACTCTCAGCATGGGAAATGTTGCATCAGATTGTCAAACAGGAAAGTTAGCACTAAGCAAGGAGGGAGATCTCCCACGCGGGGAACATGCTGGACTGGAACCCAGCAGGAACCAAATTTATTTTCCAGCTCAGCTCCTGATTTCTGTCCCACTCTAGGCAGAACCCCTAACTGCGAGGGGGAGGAAATCAGTATAAATAAATTAAAAATTTTAGCAAACAGCTGTTCTGGCGTAAATACCTTGTCACATCCCATTTTATGCTTGTTGACACAAACTTTACCCGTGCTTCCTCTGCTGCACTTAGACCAATGTGTCATGCATTATGCATGTTGCTGCATCTCAGTGTTTCATTATTCATGAACCCCTCCACCCTCGCCCCTTTTTCCCTTGCACGAGGATCAGTCAGCACAGTTCATCCGCTCAAGCCCGTCATCGCCGCCACCAGCTCTCCAGCGTGTGAGCCCGCAGCCCAGCCCAGCTCCGGGCACTGCTGCCTTCCGCCGGAGAAACCAAAACCCCCGGTGGTTACTGACCGGTCCGGTGCAGCCCTCGGGGAGGGGTGGCATCACCGTGTTAGACCGGGAGGCTGGTGCGTGGAGATGTCTGCTTCCCTGTGGGCTCCCTAACAACCCTCCTGCCCCTCGAGCAGCTGCTGTGGGCTGCGAGCGCCCAGCCCAGCTCCGGGCACTGCTGCCTTCCGCCGGAGAAACCAAAACCCCCGGTGGTTACTGACCGGTCCGGTGCAGCCCTCGGGGAGGGGTGGCATCACCGTGTTAGACCGGGAGGCTGGTGCGTGGAGATGTCTGCTTCCCTGTGGGCTCCCTAACAACCCTCCTGCCCCTCGAGCAGCTGCTGTGGGCTGCGAGCCTGTGCAGCGACCATGTGCAGCCACCGCCTGGGGGGCCGCCCGGTTGTGGTTTCGCAGCGGGACAGGGAGGATTGGAGGCTGCGGGAGCGCTCAGCCTCCTCACCGCTGACAGCCAGCTTCCAGGGTGGGGGGATTCGCCCAGGAATAGCGAGGCGTGATCACCACCGTGGTTCTTCTGCTTTCTGCCTTCACGGTGAAGTTCCTCAGGAGTACTTGGTGTTTTGCTTAACTCCATGAGTTATTCTGGGTTTCCCCATCCGTTGCAGCCCTATTGCATCTCCTCATTTCCTGGGCTGTGGCTCCTCTTGGTGTGGAGGGTCCTGGGCTGCTCGCGGGGTCTGGCCCTGAGCAGGCAGACGGGGCCCAGCCGGCACCTTTGCGAGGCTGGCAAGGCACCGCAGTGCAACGCCGCCCTGTCCTCTGCGACTTCCCGGGCTGGCCCCTCCGCCGCTTTTGCATAGCAAGACCCAGATCAACCAGCCAGGCACATCCTCAGATGGCTGATTTACCCCAAGTGTCTCTTCCTCCCACAATCTTCAGCACCAGCAAGTGCCCCTGGGCTGGCCGCCCTCACGCCTGCTGCCCGTGACCCACCCTCGCATTTCACTGTCAGCACTGAGGTTATTTATCGCGGCAGTTAGTCAGTTGATTCTCCCATATGCGAATACTGAGCCATCCTGAGACTGTCACTTCGAAGGACTTTTGTCAGATTTGCCACCGATAATTAAACCGTCTCCACCCAAGCAGACTGCGCTTTTGATCAAGAACAGGCAGTTTGCCCCTGACTGTGGGCCAAGGAGAGCCCCGATCTGCTCACAGCGCTGGCAGACGTCCTAGCGAGCAGGGGAAGCTCGCTCTGTTATGTTTAGCAGCTCCTGCCTTTCAATCATGGGAAATCATAATTCGACTATTAGCATGTAAGAATTTTCCTTACACACCAGCAAAGTTAAAAGGCCACTGTCAGCTTGGAGCCTTCCCTGTGGAGGCCGATGAGAGACTCCACGCTAATCTCACCCTGCTGTTTGCCTGCTGGTTCCTGGTACAGCCCCAGGTTATTAAGATGTTATATTAGTTGCAATAGAATTATTTAACTATGTTAAATATTATTTAACTACTACAAGAGGAGGCACCACAGTCTCCCTTCTGCGAACATCTGCAGTACACAGCTGCAGCGAAAGGTTAGGGTTAGGCTTCACCCCACCGCCACCCCTCGCCTCTGGAACAGCAGGAGCGTGTCCTGCTTCCCCCAGCGCAAGGGAAACCAATTCACCCCACAACACAGCTGCTGGTGAAGATGTCGATTCATTTTGCCAGTCCGTCTTGTGGCATTTGGTAGGTGATTGTACGTCCTTGTTAATGATGCCAACATTCATTGTCCAGGCTTTGAATCGCCCACAAAATCCCCTGATTTTATTCCCACTCCCCCCGTTTTGCTGACAGGAACAACTTCTGAACATTTTACAAAACTGCATTCAGTGTCTGCAGAAAATTCTATATCTAAGAATCCAGAAAATGGCAGGCAATTGCAAATGCTGCTCGTTCGGTGACCATGGTCATCACGCTGCTGTCTCGCGCCTCACTCAGCTGCTGGTTATACTCACCGCCTGCCTCGGGTCACTGATTGCGAACTCTCACCACGAGATGGTCCTTCCCTCCTCAGCAGCTCCAGGAAGCAAACAGCTTGGCTCCTCCAGAGCCGTCCTGCCTTCTCCAAAATAAACTAAATAGCAAAGTCCTTAAAAGTTGGAAAGTTTGCTGAGTGAGAGCCCTGGGGAAAACTGCAGCGTTGTGTTTTCTCCGAGAGAGCAGTCGCTGCAGACGGTGGTGCTGGTGGTTGTGTTTTCACATAGATTCTGGCTCTACCTACTACAAGCACTTACAACATACTGATCACTTTCTGTGATAAATGGTGATGACAATCGTGTTTCATCTGGAACCAGCTGACTGTGTTCTGTAAAACGATACTTCCACATACTTCTCATATCATCTAAAGCCAGTGACTTCGAGAGAGCCTCAAGGCTCTGCTTTGGTAGTAATATTTTGCCTTCCTCAGACTGACTTGTAAAATTGCAGCCTACCCAGCCATGCACACTTACACCGCGTTGGAATAGCTTGGCTAGAGGCAAAAAAAAAAAAAAATTAAAAGAAGAAATCTAACGTCTGCCTGCAGTCTGGAAAGCTGAGCACCGAAATACGTGTGATGGATGGCTCAGTGCAAGGCTCTTCAGGAAACCCCATACACTTTCCACAGCTGCTTAGACCAAGGCTAACTATAGGCTAAACTCAGACCTAGAAACCAGAAGAGAGAATACTGTGGAAAAAACACATCTTATGTGTGATGACGTATTTTGGTACCAAAATCTACATCTAGCAGAGCTCTCAGCATTAGGGTGATTTGTCTTCGGCCCCCAATAGCTCAGGTTACCCCCTGCGGGAAGTTGAAGGGGATGTTACTGATCGACATCCACACACATTCTGAGTCCTCATCCTCCGCCCCACCGTTTTCTAACTGGCTGCTTAATTTTGCTCAAAAAAGAAAAAGGCAAGGCCCTGAGCAAGCTGTTTGTGCTGGATGTGCCTCCGTTCCCTCTCTCGTCTGACTTGCAAAGGTAGGGGAGGGGAGATCAGGTCATGTTCCACGTGACTGAAACTGGTGCTTTCTTGGAATTCTCAGTATTTCAGTCCCCTTGACTACCAAACACACTTTAGAGAAACAAAAATAGAATATACTGTTAAATCCTGATTGAAACAGTCAACTTCAAATTAACTTTAAATTGCTTTAAAAAAATGTCCAAATGGTGAAAAAATAAAATAGAAAGGAATTCCCAGGAAAGATTTTTTTTTTCTAGCATTTTTTAAAGGCAATGCTTTCTAAGACACTGAAAAGCTCATTTTCAAAATACCAAGTGGCAACACCAAGTGTCTTAACAGAAATAACACAACTGGTACATGGCTTGTTATTAAATTACAGTGGTTTTAAAGGTGTGATTGAACCTTATTGTTCAGAAATTTTTCTCAGTATTTTGGTAACTGGCTTCCAGAGCTCAGCTTTCCTCCAGCACGTGCCAACCTGGCCAGTCAGCGCTGGGGGCATTGCTCAGGCCAGGGGAGAGCAGCTGAGAGCTGTTCATCCCAGCCAAACCCTGCTCAGAGCAGATCTCCCACGGGACTGGTGTTGACACGCGACCATGGGAAGTTGTGATGTGAGGTGTTATTTCTAGTTGTGATTTATTTCTCGTCCAAAGGCAGAAGGGTTTGTAAGCAGGCGGGTGGTTGTAGATACATCCTGTGGTAGATTTAGAGCATTCGCTGAAGCTCCCTCACACCCATCTCCACTGTAGCAGAGCTTGTAAAAAAGAGATTCATCTATCACTAGAGCTTTGCATTGAAATCTCGCTGTATTTCAGGCTGGAGATGGAAGAAGCCAAAGTAATTCAGCAGATGTTGCTGGATGCTTTAAAAGGTGCATTTAAAACCTCCCTAAGGACCTCTGTAAAAAAAGCACGGCGGAATCACGGTTAGCGTTACACATATAAACAGACCCATTAACTGAAAAAGCCTTTTAACTGTTATTCACATGGAGCAGAACGAGCAGCACGTTGTTTGTTCTCTCTTTATTGACGTATCTGCACCGCAATCCTATAAATCTGTTCTTGCTGGGAACAGCTGCGGAGCAGACTGATAAGCTGGGAAACGAGCACACAGCCGAGAACGCTGAACGACAGCCAGCTTCCGGGCCAGAGCCCTTCCACCCCGGACTACACGCACCATCAGAAAATGCCTACGTATCAGCAAGGCCAAGCATAAGGGCCCTTCTCAAGAAAGCAAAGGACTATTTGGCATTGCCGGGCTATTGCTGAACTGAAGAGTTTCTGGGAAAAAAGTGATCTGAGCAGGTGTAAAACAATCTACAGATGCGTGTGAGGTACCCAGCCCCTGTGGAGCAGCCCTGCACGGTGGCCTGGACTCCAGCGAGCCAAGGGGGCGTTAGGCAGGGCTGGAGGAGACGGGCTTTGCACCTAAGCTGGAGAGGAGAAAGGGGAAACAGCACATGGGGTGGAGGGTGCCTATCAGAATCGGGGAAGTGCGTGCCAAAGCGAGCAGCCTGGCTGGAAAAGCTTTCCCGGGAAAGAACAGCGGTATCATGTGCCATCTGGAGGCTTCCAGCAGAACGAACAGGCTGTACGTCCCGTGCGGAGAGACAGCAACCACCTTGTAGGTAGCTGCACAGCTTCATCAGAGCTGACATCACACCAGCCTGCATCACAGAGCCTGGGCTCCTCCTGATGGCACATTCCCAACATCGGAAGCACTACATCAGAAAACCAGATGAAAAAAACCACGAGTCCAGAACCTCTTACAGAAGATACATGCCTTCTTGCCCAACCTGCGCTGCTCCGGAGCAAGGGCAGACTTGGCATGGTGTGTGGAGAGCGCACCGTGCACACAGCTCTTGTGTCCCTAGCAACCTTCTCGTACGCACTGTTAAGAAACCAGGGATGTCCATGAGACACTGGTATTACATCTAGAGCATCATTCCGAGGAATCTGGCTTTTCCCTGGTCACTTGGAAAATTGGCGGTAAAACGTGAAAGTAACTCACTTGGGATCAAGCCAGGCTCCCTTTTCCCAGTGAGAGGGGCTAGTTTGCTGGCTTTGCTTCTGGCTGTCAGGAGACGATGTCTATCAATTTAAAATAAAATGAACCCAGGCAAAGCAACTTGAATGAATAAACGGGGTTCTGCTGAGTAACAGGGACTGAGACGAACAGGCTCAGATCCTGAACCTTCCTCTTTAGATCTAATAAACAGCCTGAGAAGTGCTCCCAGCTTCTTCCCCTTGGGACAGGCACGAAGAGCTCCTTCCCTCCTGCCAGCAAAGCAGGCAGGAAAGCAGCCCCTCCTGGTGCTTCCACGTCAGGTTTTCCGCTTTGTTTGCGCAGGTGGGAGGCTGGCATGGGCAAAGCTTACCCAGTCCGAGAGGAGGGAGAACGGAAGGAAGCACAATGCTGGAGAGAGACACTGTTTGGTACCAACTCTGTAAATACTTCTGCAAAGTGACGAAAATGGAACCACCAAGGTGTCAACAGCCCAAGAGCTGAAAGTGACTCCCTGAAGCAGTGCCACAGTAACTGGAAAAAAGAAATGCACTAACTTCTCTGGTGGGTGGGAGAAGTAGGAGAACACTGTACCTACCTACCTCAGAAGCAAGTAAACCGTTAGTCTTTTTTTGACCCTCATTCTGCCCCTGGACAGAAGCAGTTACATCTGCATTTTTGGATTAGTTTTTATTCAGATCACCCTGAGCTGTGAAGACCTAGGATCTTCCCCATTGCCAAGAAGCTTTTTCTTTTTGCTCTAGAAAAGCAGAGCATGCAAAGTTTTCAGGGGTTTTTCCCTTCCAAGCTCCCATTTCTGATCCTCTTTTTCAAGAACATCCACATCTGTTCATCTCCAAACTCCATCTGCTGCCTGACAACAGCCAGCCAGGAAGGCATGCAAGGGCAGCAGTACTTCCAGCTACATCCCATTCATCAAGCAAAGAACAGGACAGAAACGTGACGTCCTCTCCTCTCTGACCTCTGCCTTTTTAATCTCAAAGGCAGTAAACGTAACGCATGAAGGGACCAGGGGCACAATGTGATTTCCAGATACACGGATGCAGCTCTACCCACCTGAACAGACAAACACTCCAAGTGACAGCCAGAACAGTTGTCTTTACTGATGTTCTAGTATTTCAAACCTACGTGATTTAAGGGGAAAAAAAAAAGTGAGGAATTTTGGTCCCTAAAGGTCTCCCTGGAACTGATTGCCTCTGGCAGTGGTGGTCACCTGCTGCAGCGCCTACACTGGGATGTTCATTGTCACAGCTTCCCTTCTTCAGCTGAGTCTCACCCAGGGCACTCAGCCGCTGTGTGGCCGGCACACGCTTCCACTGGAAGATGATGAGAACACCACGCTTTACTCTTCCCAGCTCACCACGCAGTCGTTTCAGAAAACGTGGCAGTCACCAGAGAGGATCACAAGATTCCACAGTAAGCGCCGGCACCCCACGATGAACTGGAGAGCTGCTGAGTGCCAGCAGCACCCTCCAGGCATGTGATTCTCCTTGGGAGTGATTCAGATAGCCACCAGGAATAGAAATTTTAGAAAAAAGGGCCTCAACTGAGGTAATTTTACATGCATCTACAACCAGGTAATGTAAAATAATCAAGAAGCCAGTTATGACATTACAAAGATACTTCTGCACCTCCTTCTATCATCACCCCCTGATAACAGAATATCTCCTTCGAGGGATAAAAAGTACTCACTCTTCTTTCCTGGTAGTAAATGAGTCCTAGAAACACTGGTCCTCCTCCAAGGCTATTTTAGTGAGTGGAAATCTTTTGATGAATACTTGGGTGAAGGTATTGTTCCTTTCACAGGTACCGAGCTCTTCATTTAGAGGCACCAGCCGCCAGGACACATTAGCGTTGGGCCCTGGTCCTGCCTGGCAAGTCTCAGTGACAGACTAACACCCTCACAGGGAGCCCCAGTGACACATCCGACTCAAGTGCCACCCCGGAGGATGGGAGTCCACGTTCCTTATCCATTATATAGCCCTTCTAAAGGAAATGGGTATTTTGGCAA
Source organism: Buceros rhinoceros silvestris (assembly GCF_000710305.1). NCBI lineage: Eukaryota > Metazoa > Chordata > Aves > Bucerotiformes > Bucerotidae > Buceros > Buceros rhinoceros. Next base: position 10,146 of record NW_010399597.1, read on the forward strand.
ATTAATTTTATTCAAAAGGAATGGAAAGAAAAAACCCAAGAAAAGAAAAACAAGACAAAGTGCTCTAGGATGATGCTTTTTAATTGTTATTTTTATATCTTTAAAAACAAATCAAACCATTAAAAACATTATAGACGTGCTGAAATTTTCTGTACAACAAATATGAAAACAATAAAATTTGTACATCATTTAAAGATACTCAACAGTCACTTATTTAAAACACGTCAACTTTTCCCTTCTTAAGCAGGCCCCAAATGGGCAAAAGAGTAGAACAGAAATGCAGGAGATGTAATTGCCACACAGGGGAGCTTTCAGCCTGGGAAGTGGATAGCTTTGGAGAAGCAACAGCGAGAGGACACTGACCAAAGAGACAGACCTTGGCCATTATAACACAGAGAACATCAGAAGGCAGGAAAAAAAATATTTGCAGGAATTTAAGTCATCATGACCAAGACAGACCCGTAAGGTAGCGAAGCATTATCTGCAACCCTCCTCCTCCTGCAGATAACAGTGAGCCACGTCCTACTTAGTCCCACTGACGCTACGGCCAACTTCACATTTACAACACTTCAAGCCTCAGCAACCTTCTCCATCTACTCCTGGGGTCAGCAGGTCGTTTCCTGCAGTCTCTTCTCACAATGGGTCACTTTTGGGAAAACACACAAAATACAGTTGTATTGAAAATGGAGACTCATTAGATGATGATACGAGTGTGAATTTGGCACCTGCTTCCAGCATCAAAATGATGGGACAGATAGTTTGTTTTCTGTGAGCGCGGCTGGGTGGGGGTTAGGCAGGAACACCGTTCTCACTAGTTTTCTGACGCTCTGCAGCCACAGAATGCAAACACGTGACCCAGCACAGGAGATTCACCTCCTCCTTCTGTGCTGTACAGAACAAGGGCCTTCTGAATCAAGAAAGCATTCACCACCCTAAGGCAGCAAGTTCTTGGGAGCCCTGGAGTAATGAATACCGGCTCTGTGCTCTGCACAGATGTGCAGTACTTAAAAGATTAAGAGAGGGAAAAAATAACATGACTGTAAAGGGCAGACTTCCCTCCCTCCCGCTTCCTTTGGAATGTTCTGTTTGGTCCCAGTGGTTCATCTTGGTTTGTCACCTGACAGCAGCTTAGGAAGAATGCCGGGTGAGAGATCCACTCTGCGGGCTGAAAGTCTAGATGGAGTTGGGCAGGATCATTAACCTCCTGTTGGCTTACATTTATTTATTTACTTATTTTAAAGTGTTTCAGAGAAAGACAGAAAAAAAATATTTAAGAACCCACAAGTGGCTGCTACAAAAAACCCAACAAACCCTCAAATCCAAATGCTGAAGCGCACTGTGGTTTGTCCTCCAGTTTTGGTCGCACACAGCACACCACAATTTCACACCAAGTTGGGAAAAATTCCTCTGGGTATCTGAAAAGCTACAGTTGTGCACCAGGGATTCCTACATTTTCCTTCAGCTGACAGCGGATGCTGCGAGCTCACCAGGTTCCACTGCAATGCCACATACACTCCTAGCATCTGTAGCTTTTTCTGACAACTGCTAAAACAAACACCCCCCCCCAAAAACAGACAAAAAAAAGCAGCAGAATTCCAGGGACTCTGGTTATTATACCTTCATAAGATTTTCACCACTTTATAGCTATTCTATAGCATTATTCATAAACTTCATATTCCTCTGCATTGCAACCAGTGCAACGATTTGAAGACCAAAAAAATCACACCCCACCCCCTGCCCCCCGCCATTTCAGAAGTCCTTCATTGGTAATGCCTTCAAAAGTCTAACAGTTATGTACCAGCAAAATAAATCCAGTCTAATCCTCGGCTTGTAAAATCAGCAACTAGGGGTCTTCTGCTTGTTCTGTTTTCAAAAGGACCAGTTAAAACAACAGCAGCAGTATATTGCAAATAATGATAAAACAATGACATTAGAACCATGAGATGCAGGCAGCTAAGATGGTCTCAGTTTTGAATGGCTAAAACAACTGAGAAATTGGTCTTTACAGCAGATTCTGTGCGATGTGTTTTGGTAGAAACAGTAAAGCCAGTCAATCTGTTTGGGAGTGCTTGGACACTTGGAACCTTCGTTTCAATATTTTCACAGATTTATATATTTGAGGAAAAACAACAACAATGATAAAAAGACACCAACCTGAGTAAAACTCTATTAGAATAGAGTGATCATTATTCAGTAAATCATATATTGCACCTTTAAATAAATCATTATAAACTGTATAAAAACAGGAATATCAGCCAGAAACGGGGAGGAGCTATTCTGTCCGTCACACACACCCACACACACGTTCACATACTCACTTGCTCAGGTTTTTAACTATAGTTAAAGCTCGGAGTGACAGACCACACTCCTTTTCCTCTAGCAGAGGCACCGAAACGTTAAGGCAGGGGATATTTGTGGTGAAATGCAAAAACAAAGCTCACCTCCAAACTTCTGGAGAGTCCTGCCAACAGTGCAACTACAGTTAAGTTTGACATAAGCCTTATTTAAAAATCTGTGTACTCATTAAGAGTTTCAGTACAAAAATAGAATCTCTGCTGTTTTTTTTTTCCTAGAGTAGCAACTAGAAAAGGCACAATTTCCAAGTATAAATGTCCATGTGAAGGAGCTATTTGTACTCCTTTCTTTAAATAAAAAGTAACACAGAAAAAAAAAAAAATCACAGAGGCACATATCTATTAGCTAAGTAACCAGATACAGTAGATAAAATACGTTCCTGAAACTTATAATTAAATATTAGAACAGCCCACAAGCCTGGTGTCTGTAAATGAAATCATGTAAAATTGTAATAAAAACCTTGTGTTATTATTTTAATATTTCAATTCTAGTTTACCATTCATACTGCAAATGCTATTTCACCTATCAGTACTGTTAAATTCCCAAGAAAAAGCAAGATTCCTCTGTTTCAATAGTTTTCCTTGTTTGTGGTTTGGTTGGCTGGTTTTTTTAAACACCAATCTGTGGCTCCTGCCAGCACTGTGTTTCTCCTCCTGCAGATCACATCTTCGATGGCGGACAGAACTGGAGAAGCCAGACGTGAGACACCGCACACGCTCCCATAAAACACGAGTAGAACATCTCCCTTTGCTCTGCGCAGGTAACACCTCCCGGAGACACCGTGTCCTGCCGGGCTACGTGTGGTAGCCATTGGCCTTCCCGAAGCCGGGCCCAGGAGTGAGATTTTCATAGATTGCCATTGCTGTCATGTTTTGGTAAATAAGATCGGTTTTCTTGTCTTTCTGGGATCTAATAATATCCATAACACACTGGTTTAGGAAGACATACTGGTCCTGATGGGAGAAAAAGAAAAGAGTAATACTCTTCTAGAAAACACATGATTTTGGAAGTAATTCTGCTCCTGAATATAGGTTTTTGGTTCCACTGCACTGTATGTTATCACAGAGTATTTTTTAGAAGTTGTATGTATAGTTCACAGAAAAAAGGGCTGGAAGGGACCTCACGATGGCATCTGACCGACCTCCCATAAAAGAACTAGGGTCAGATTTACCGTCACGCCTAACACCCTCTTAAGAAACTTCAATGATGGAGATTTTACAGCCTTTTCCAAATCAGCTTGAGATAATCCACACGCCTTTTTGGATCAAAGTGATCATTTCAGCGGGGACACGTGTGCTCCTGCAGAACACAAAAGAAAAGATGCACACCGAGACCACTTGACTCAAGGTGATTCTGGCTCACAGCTGTGAGGGTAAAGATCACATGGGTAAAACGAGCTGCAGAAAACACTTATTCAAGATTTGATCCTTTCCAGCTGCAAACACCGATTTCATATTGCTCCTTAATATCTTCCTGTAATTCTGAGCTACACCTTGAGGCCACCCTTCCTGGATTATCACACACATTTGGAAAACACGCTGCTGGGTGAACGACAGCCTCACCTCGGTTTGCACCATTAAAGGTCGGTGCATCCGAAGATCGTACACCACTCCATACACATCCACAGTGTTCTCCATTTCGATCTGCTGAATCAGGCGGTCGATGGCAATGAACGTCCCTGTCCTCCCAACGCCAGCACTGCAATGACACAGGGAAGCTATTTACTGCCTTCTCTCAACCACCTGCTCGCCAGCGACTGAAGAAAAGCCATGAAACTAGTAAGATGCTTTCTATTATTTCAGCAGCACGGGTATTAACACCTCTGCAGCCGAGAGGGGTGGTTCTTACCATCACCTAAAGGGAGGGAGGGCACAGTTCTGCCCTTCCCAGCCTTGCATTTGCACAAGATTACATACAAAAGCTCTTGAAAAGGCAAATTTTTCAGTGCAATTTTCAGTGTAGGAGAGACAGTTTATTCTAATGAAATTTTTTTATCACATATTTTGCTACCTCCATAACATTGCTAGTTTCTGAAGCATGGGGCAAAGGTTTTATTTCAGCAGTATGAATAGCCCACATCCTTAGGCAAAGAGACTTTTTTTTTTTAATCACACTGAAAAAGAAGTGTTCTTAAAGCCACAAGACAAAAGTGTGTCTAACACAAACACGTTCTGCCTACCTGCAGTGCACCAGCGTAGGAGACTCGACGGGATTTTGACTGCTGTACTCATGAACGAGGTGTCTGAAGTTGATGAGGAGGTCTGTTGTCTCTGGCACCCCGTGATCCGGCCAGGAGGTGAAATGGAACTGGCGCACCATGTGGCTCTCTGGTGTGTTGGACTAAAGGGATACACATTAAAAAAGAAAACTGGCTTCAGAGGGCAGCAGCAGGGCTTCCTGCCACGTCCTGGGCAAAGCTCAGCCTCACCAGAGATGCCTGTTACAAACTGTGCAGTCATTTGAGCAGTGACATTTCAGTTTCCCTCTTTCTTCTGCTCTGGTAGAGAATACTTTGAAGTAATTCCTTTTACTTTTCACTTTACTCCAGGATCATCTCTGCTGCCTACATTTGCTGACAGAGACAGGGCTAACTGCTCAGCCTAGCAGCTGTTACAGCTATCTGCACAGGCACCGGTGTTGGTGCCGGTCTCAGGCTGGCAGACGCGAGGTTCCCAGGGGCAATGCGAGATTCCCACGAGCAGGCTGGGCTTTGCTGGCAGATCTCGTTCTGCCGCAGAGAGGGTCTTACTGACAGCTCCGTCCCAACGCTGGATATGGTACTAAACCGCTGTTGTGAAAAGCCAGGGCATACGAACAAACACATACACATCGGTATCACAGGAATGTCATTGTCACTAGGACTGTGAAAGCTTTTAAATCAGACTTTTGGCAGACATGCGACCAATACATTCAAAGCCTCAAATTAAAATAAAACACTCTTATCCCCTTCCCTCTACTAACTTTGAATTTGATTAAGTTTCAGTGAAATTACTATATTCTGTCACTCCAGTGTTGCTGGACACGTGAAGTCACAGTGATTACATAAACTACTCCTACAGATATTTACACACTAATAGTCGAGGGGGTACTCACCTTTTCTACAGTGAAGTCCCTTATTGTCCATTCTGGAAGGGGAGTCTCTGAGACCATTGTCACAATAATGTCACCATAGCTCTTGGGCTGTTTGTCTGGCCAGTACTGCTCACATTTTGTCTGCGCAGAGAGTTACAAGGTTAGAACACACTGCACAGCGACAAAGCAAATGACTCTTTAAGTAACACAGCCCCTGAGGCAGGGCTAGAAAGCACATCACCTATCCCAGTGGTTTACCCCAGGGCAGGAGAAGTTCTACCAATCATTCCTTCAGGAGAAGAACCCACACTTAAAGACAGCGATCCCACAACCCTCCTGAGACATTCTATTCTGGTAGTCAACAGATTTTAAAAAATGGGAAAAAGAGGGGAAAAAAAGAATCGTTCTTATTTAATTTTGAAACCAGTCTTGCAGTAAGGGGGTGGTTGTTAAAGGAAGTGGTCAGCCCCCAGCCTATGAGGAGAACAACAAAACTGGAAGAGATCCAACTGTCTTAAAGAGATGGCTCAGTTTTAATAAAAACATACCCGGGCTTGTTCGACACATTTTGTCAACATGACAATGGAGTAGATATTCTTTTCCCAAATCATGCGCCAGAAGTCATCTATAGTATTGGGTAAAGGACCCTGTGCAGCAATAAATGCCTTCTTTGAACTATAGCCCTGAGAAGAAAAAACCTCAAATAAATACATACATACACACACTACATCAATGAGATGTAAAAAGATGATTTTAAACATCACTCTGAGCTGTTAAGGCTACATCATAGAAACACACGTTATATTTCATTTCAACTAATGAAGCAACTTACAGGCATATAGTTTGCATTAATATAGTCATCAGTCGCAGAGCTTTGCTCTGAAAGCTTGACTCGAGAAATATCATCTGCAGAAAGAAGAGAGGACAAGAAAATTATGAATTTTAGAACTAGAACCTTTCAGCAAAATAAATGCTTGTCTAACATCTGTTTTCTAAATAAAAGGTGTTTTACAACAATGTGCATTTTAAGACTAATAATTTAGAATTTTTATGATGAAAGCCTTCAGAAAAATGAGCGGCCAGGATAAAGATTCAGAATATTCAGACTTTTTATTTTTAAACATGGTTTGATATTGCATATTTATGTATTTTTAATCCAGCACAAAATTTACTATAGTTTTAATTAGTGGTGAAAAACAGGTAGTTTGTCTGCTCCTGCCATAGCAGCTGATGTTTTTTCTTGGAGCATCCCTTAGTACCCGCCACCGTTTGCCTTCCAGTTCCTCCTTACACTCTGCTACGCTGGGGTGCCCACGGGAAGCTTGGTGGGGCTGCGGCTACCCACTCGTCCGCCAAGCTGGCCACCACGCGCCTCGTATTCCTCACAGCCCTGCACATCTGTCTGTCCATAGACAACCTCGGGCTGCGGCTACCCACTCGTCTGCAAAGCTGGCCAGCAGGCTCTTCGTATTCCTCACAGCCCTGCACATCTGTCTGTCCATAGACAACCTCTTGTTTTTTCAAACTCGACCACAAGTTTCTCACAAATGAAAAACTGAAATAATTTAATTAAGGGAAAGTTTTTGAAGGAGCTTTTGTGAGGGAAGTTTGGGAACTTTAGGGAACATTCTTGAGGGAAAGCTCTTTAGGTTTGCTTAGACAGTGATTTGGGAAAAGCAGCGGCCACACTCATTCGTTTGTAAACTGATTACATCAATCCCTCTGAAACCTCTGGGTACTATTAAAGCTAGATTAGCTAAACCCAAGGTTTTTCACCTAAAAACTCAACCAGTAGAAGATACAAAACTGAAGAGAGTAACTCACATGGTAAGACATTGTTGTATCTATTTTTTCCCCTGTTCTCAGCAAGTTCAGCAGCAAATTTGGGCTGATGGACACCGGCAGATTTGAGTTCCTACAGTAAAAGAAGGATTCATGAGTAGCCTGGTTTAGGGATCACACGTAAGCACATGACTGCAACAGACAAACACTCTTGGCCTTTGCTGTGAAAGCAGGTGTGTTAAACTGGGATAAATGGCAATGAAAATAATCCTTTTGCCAGAGTGACAGTGGCAAAGCTGATAGAGAAGGAATTAATACAGAATGCAGCATAGCAGCGTGTTTAAAACCCAGAGAGGGGCTTTAAAAGCCCAAAAATACAGGACACTGACATCAATGGCGCTCTCATTCTGACCCCAAGGCAGGGGAATACTTAGCAAAAGCTTTGCAGGCATTACGGGGAGACAGGGAACAAGTTCATCAAGAAAGGCCTGAAGGAAGCAAAATCTGAGAGGAAGGCAAAGCGGAGCACCAGCCTGCAAAGTACAATCAAAGGGACAGAATTTGATCCAGAAAGAAGAAGAAAGTCAATTAATAGCTTCAAGGAGGATAAAAAAGATTCGTTGACAGCAGATGTGACCGCACAGAATCCTTCCTGACACTTGATTCCTGTCTTCTGCACCTTAAAACAATCAAGCTTTAGCACATGTCACAGAAAAACCCTTACGGTCACTAAGCAAATCATAATTGCTGTTTCTCTGACAGAGAACTGTTGTTTCTCTGGTGAGGGCTCTGACCAGCAGGCCATGGTATAAGCTCACAGGTAGAGACAATAGTTCAGGATGTGAAGTATTTACATGCATTTCAACTAAATTTGGAGCTGCATCAGGACAGGAAAGGCTACACATGCAGCTTAACGATCTCTATAATAAAGGTCTCTTCTCTTCCCCTTCATTAAGCCTCGCGTACGCTCCATGGGAAAGCTGATTTGCCTTTCCAAAAACGATTGTCATGAAGTTCTCTCCACTGAGGGCACACACCTCGTACTCTTCAGCAAAACCACAGTTGGAGTCAGCTTGCTGCTTCTTGAAGTAGGACTCAAAGTTCTCCACTTTAATCAATTTTGATCTAAAATGAGAAAAGCCACATATTGGTAACTGGTATTAGGAAAACACACCATGAATTCAGTTAATGTGTTAGAAACTGTGCTTTACTTACTTCTTGATTCTTCAGGGGAGGGTTGGGGAAGAAAAAAAGGTTGATTAGACACATGCAGCTGTATTTTTCATTAGGTAAATCTAAGAACGAAAGCACGACTGTTAGTAGCAGCCACAACACTGTGCATTTACAGGGGTCGGGATATCGAGCATAGCATTTAACTGATCTGTTAAATCCAGGAGAGAATTGCGCATCCTTCACAAGAAGAACGTCACAGAAGGTGTCAGTCAGCTGCTTCTGTACTCCCCTCAGATTGGCCCCAGTCCCTGATGTATTTTATGTCAACTGTCAAAGTTTACCTAGGTGGAACTTCAGGGGATGCTCTGGCCGTGCCTTTCCATGAGCACAAAAATTGATACAAGAACCAGTATCGTGATTCACTGCACCACCTGCGACTTCCAGTATATTGTGGTTACCTTCCCATGGCCAGCCTTTACAATCTCAACATTAACCGAACTAATGGCTCAGCACAAAGTACTTGTAAAGCAGAGAAATATTCAGGCCATGGTGCAGAATTTTGCCTATGTGCACTTCACCAACAATTCGGATGTGCAGAGAAGCTTGTTTCATTCAAACATCCTGTTTTTTAAAACTAGGTAGAGCATTCGAGTGTCTAATAGCAATTCATGCAGCGAGCACTCAAATCCCTGCGGCAGCTCTAGAAGTCTCAATCAATACGGTTATTTTTAGTTTGCAGGCTGGAGACTCTAAATTCTATGAGGAATTAATACTGCAATATTCTATATAAAACCACACCAAAAACAAGTATCAGGGTTCACAGTAACTTTTACAAATATCACTTGAGCACAGAAAATAATGTGTGAAAGGATATGGAACTTACTTAATTGGAGAAAAGGACACTTCGGTATTTCTCTTATCTTTCCTATAAGGCAGAAGAAAACCACACAATCAGGTTCACAGTAGAATTCAACAGAATGCATATGAGATCTGTGAGGACAGCTATTTCCTGCACTGCTCAGAGCAATATCTTTTAAAGCATCTCATTCTGTGAAAACAAACCAAAACCCTCCTAAGGCAAACCTTACACATGGAGTAAAAACAAGATGTGTCAACCTTCATTCAGTGATGTTGAGCAATGGGACTGTTTCCTTCTGTTCAAACCAGAGGACAAGGCCTGAACACAAAGCACATAGTCCGGTGGAAGAAGCACATCTGAGGGGTCTGCATCCCTAGCTAATGTCTCAGGAGAACGGCTGCCAACCCCAGAATCCCTACAGGGAGTGTTCAGCAGTGGTGGGTCAGTGCTACTGGAGGAGATAGCTGAATGAAATTAAGTGTTCCTAGCTTTAAAGGAAGCTCTTCTCACTGTTGGCTGCAAACCAACCATTGGGCACGTTGAAAAAAACAAACAACAACAACAAAAAAACCCAGCAAAGACACTAAGAGAAGTGCACTAAGAGCCCAACAGCTAACTCTTTAGAAAGGATGTAACACACAACCAGAGGTAGGTGAAAGCCTTTGTGGACTCAAAGCCCAGATTATTTGGAAAACACTGTAAACAGAGACCAGTTCAAACTGTAGGCAACTCATCAGCTTCTGGAAATTCCAGAATGGGAGCCTCATGTGACAGGCCATCAAGCAATTTAAAAGGGTAATTAATGGATGATTTAAAATAAAACCATCTAAGATACAATTATGTATGTCTTTTAGCCAATAATTTGTGATGTCTGCTCACTTCTGAGTTAATTATTTCATCACCATGCATGAATTCCAAGAACTAAACAACACAAATCCTAACTCATTAGTTTGTAACTATGGGGTAGAACAAATTAATTTAACTAGTTTGATAAATCAACTCTAATCTGTAACATACAAACAAGATTTTTAATAGAATGTCTTTTGAAATATCATGACAGAAGTGTATAAAAAAGAAATAGAAGCCTTTTTCAGAGAAAGATGCAGACTCGCATCTTGAAATCTTGGTGTTCCTTGCCACAACAAATACAACAGTGAACGCACGTTACCTTCTCCTTCGCCAGAATATGAAACCCCCTATAGCGACTACAGCCAGCAGACCTAAAAGGCATCCAATAACAGCTCCAGCAATGACACCTGATAGAAGAGACTGAGAATTACTCATTGCTGATTTACCTCTTTGGCAATGATCTAACTCGATCAACATGCCACAACAGAACTTCCCAAGTGACAGAGCACACTCCGCTCTACTAAACCTCTTGTCTTTACTGTGTCCTTTGGCAGTACCCAGTACTGAAAGTGCATTAAGAATAATAAACCAAGGATGATAAATTAATAAAAGATTGGGATCAAAGGACCAGTATTTGCACTCCAATACACCCGCTTCTCATTTACCAGAACGGTTAGAACATCAGCTGCTTTTTGCTACGTCTTTCTCTACCAAGGTCTCACTGTGCCATCCAACCCCTTTTAGCATGCCAGGAATAGCAGAGCCCTTGGTTACTTCCACAGCGGAAGACACACGTGGGAAAAACGGGTCACCCACAGAACTAGCAAAGTATGAAATCACAGAGCAGTGTCACTGCAAAGCTAGCGAGAAACAGCCCATCACAGAGAAACCAGCGGGTGTTCTGCTGCTATGAAATTTGCCATAATTAAGGAGTCTCCACACACTGTGTATGGGCCAAACTGCCACTCCTGTATTTGACATTAACTATACCTGGGTCCTGGGGTAGCAAAACTGCCTCAGAACAGGGTGAAAACGATACGTAACTATCTTCTCCCACAATAATGTTGGCCGCCGTAAAGGTTATATTAGTGAAACCTGCAACACTTGCCCTGTTGATAAGGGAGAAGAAAAAAAAGAACAGGTCCATTACATGGTTTTAACAGCCTTAAGCAAGATCTGTAATCTTTTCATTAGATGGTCCTTCAGGTTTCAACTGCAGCAAAATTAAACAGTGGTTTGAAATAAATACCTGTATGAACGAAGTGGAATCAATGGTCCGTTTTCGTAGCCATACATTGTGTTGCCCTTGCCTACATTAACGATGTTTGTACTGTTCTGAGAATGGAAAGAAGGTGATTTTGCCTGCTCTGTATCTATGACATATGTTACATAGGTGACTGTCGTCGTCTTCTTGAAATCTTTGTATGTGTTGTTCAATTTAGACTCCAAAGACGTACAACCTTCAGGAAAAAACAAGGATATATGTGGTATACATCATCCACTGATGTTCTATCAATCAGCTGAGATGGTCACATTAACCACACTTGTCATTGCTCCAGAAATACTGCCAGGAATGGAAGGCTGAGTGCAGCAGACAATCTAGAAATCTCTTCTACTGCAGCGCAATCTACTGCACTACCTCCCTGCTCCCCAGCGATACTTGTTTTTATCTCCTTTTGGTTTCACTTCTACCACGTATAGTGGAGCTTCTCTGTAAAGGTACTTTAGTGGTGGATTCCGGCGTCATTGTGGACACCCTTCACTAGACAAGTCAGTCATATCCCTACACACTCTATCAGTTATTACACATAGAGCGTACAATGCAAACAGCGTAGAAAAAGTTAATTGGTATTTGGTTACATGCCACCCAAACAGCACCAAATGTCATTCAGGGTGACACTAAACTCATCCTGACCTATACTTCCTTGCTGTGTCTTACAAGAAGTCTCACCCCTAAACCAACAACTCAAGAGCAAGCAAACTGATGTAAGTATTCTAAGTTGCAGGATATCAACCCGGGGCATCTCAGAGAGCCTTAGACACCACTGCTTGTACAACTGAATACAGTCCCATCTGTAGGGAAGGTAGTGATGCCTTTTAAGACAGAGAAACACATCTCAAGCCTATTAACGGTATTTCAACACTATAAAGCTGAAGCGATGTTTGGCTGTAAGGATGGTTTTCAGCTCCTGTCAAAGCACTCAGACTCTATATTATAAATACAGGCAATCTTCCTTCCTTGTTATCTCAAAAAAAATGGGAATTTCCTGCACTGATGTGTGAGAGACTGAGGGACTTCCTGGACATATATTGTATGGAAATCCAGAGTGCACTGGTAAAAATGAAAAGAAGTCCAACTAGAGCCTACGTTGCAAAAGTCAGTTGCTTGATTTTATGATTTCTCACTAGACATTTCACCAGTTAAAGACATTTCTCTGTTCTGATGCTACAAAGAGATGAGTTTGATAGCACAGACTCCACTTTCCCTGGCATTCAACCTCCCATGGCAGGTAATGCAGACAATGCTATTCAAGCCTTCCACCTGCACTCCATCTCTCTCAGTTAATCAAGTGTTTCCAGTAAAATCCAGAAGGCAACAGCACAGGGGCAATACATAGGAGACATACATACGAGGAAAAAGACAGGCCGGACAAGGCTGAGTGGAAACAGTGACTTTCTGAAAACAAGGAGTGATCTGACTTGAAGCAAGCGAGATACTTGCCTTGTGATTTTTGAAAGGTGATTGAAGATAGTGAGGTTTTTTTTCTCTATCCATTTAACAGCTATTTAGAGTTGAAAACATAATGCTGTCTGATAAATGGTTTCATACTGCTATGAGATAATATCATCACATCTTACCTTGTTCTTCGGTTGTGATCATTACTGCATAGGCTTTTAATGGTCCATTCACTGACTCAAAATCCGAGAACTCAACAGACAATGAGCTGTGACTGAGTGCCTTGACTAAAGGAGCTTTGCTTGGAGCAGGTGGGTCTGTAAACAGAAATAGTTTAAGTACCTTAATGCCTGATAAAGAAAAGTTTTCCAAGTAAGAAAATGCTGTAGTACTGATGCTCTTCATATAATGAATATTTGTTGTGCATCACATCAGTCTTTGCACGAATGTGGTGTTTCATTAACGATCTGTAGGCTGATAATGTACTGCATTTGGTATTGCACAGCCATGAGGTTAATATTTTGGTCCTATGAACACCTTTAATTCTCAAATCTTCATACTTACCAGTAATGCTCGTCGTACACATTTTCTGTACTGGAAGGCTTTGGGAGCTACTTGAAAGAGTTGCAATAGTAACATTATAGGTGCTGAAATAATCTAAAGGCACTGTTCTGTAGGCTTCCTCGGAGCCTTCTCCCTTGCAGGATGGAGCCTGTTCTTCTTTTTCCCATGTATCGTTACGTATTTTAATTCTGAAACCAGAATTGTTACCAGAAGGACATGCCCACTTTATCATCAGGAAAGACTGCTTGGCCACTGGTTCACACTGAAATGAGGTCACTGATGCAGGAACTGGAAAGATGGGGGGAAAAAAGTGAGTAAGAAATTAAGTATTGAAGTATTGTAGTGATATGTCATAACATTTATAAAACTTCAGTATTCTTTCCGGTTTTAAAAAGATGAAGCTGCTGCCTACAAGGACTTTCTGCCCGGTGAGGAAGAGAAGTTTTCAGTACACAAAGTGCACAGATCTCTGCTATGCAAACTCCTCTGCACACAGGTTTACTGTGAAAGTTTAGGTTAAGTATCTGTGAAGATCAAAGTCTTCAAAATACTGTTCAACCACTGAACACAGCGGTATGCAGATTGTCACTAACTCCCTGTATAATTCTGTAAAACTCCTAGTAGCCAGCAAATAAGAAACGAACGTAAGCTCTGTACACTAAGAGCGCAGCACTAGCCATCTCACAAGCAGCAACATGGCAGTTTGTGTGAGAGTCCTACAAGGCACAATATAAAAATTGCAACCTTATGACCTTATGACAAAAGGATGTTTCAAAAAGACTGTTACAAGTTCATGGAGCAGTAACACTGAGAAGAAAGGTCCCTTAAAACTCAATGTCTTCAAAATTGGCCTTCAAGACCAAAACTCTTATGACTTCTACAGGTTTAACACACAGAAGATTTATTTCCTCTCTTGATAAAGGAGTATCTGGTACTTCCAAATACAGGGGTAAAAGACTTGTGGATTAAATTATTTTGTTATTAAAAAGAGGTACTATTTTCAGAAACTAGGGAGAAGCAGAACTGCATACCAGATGAAACAGATTTAAGTAAAAAGACAGATGTGAGTGACTGGGACTTATTTCTACTGCATTTTGTAAATATTTCTTTTCCTTCATTAACACTGTCAGCTACTCCTACTTATACAGTGAAATTACAGAAGGTTCCAGGGTTTATGTCTGTTAGAAGAGCTCAGGTGACACTGGATGTCGGGTTTCTAGAGGAGCCATGACTTTGGATCTCTATCCTGTAGGTGTAGCAGACTCTGCTTTGGTATGGAAAATGGAGCTGGGCTCTGTGGAAGTCAAGATGAGACTCCACGAATGCTCACAAATATTTGCTGATACACACAGACAGAAAAAGCAGAGGCACAGCCATGCTTTCACAGTTTGAACAGACTGAGCATTGTAAGTAGCCAAGCAGAACTTTCACAGTACCACAGAGGCTCTTAACAGATCCGTTGTAGGGAACATCTAGAAACTCTACTGAGGACCTCTGGGACCTATTCACTTCATCTCAGACAAAAGGGAATAAAATGAAGGTCAAGACAGAGCAGCACATATTCAGACAAGGGGAAAAAATGGTCACAATGCCTTGCATGAGGACCACAGGAGTACCTCAACCAGCACCACTCTGCTGACGAGCTGAGCAGAGCAGCAAGGCTGAGAGCCACAGAGCACAGTGGTGCCCACAGCCCAGCTGCCACCACGGGCCCTCCAAAGGGGGAAGGTCACCAGGCAAAACGCACTCTGTGCAAGCCCTTCAAAATCACGGCCCAAGGGCCTCATCCACAGGAAGGCATCAAAGCCCCCACAGAACCTCCTTTCAAACGCTAACACTGCTGACTGCAGGTGGGAGATGTGCAGCACTTCTGCCTGAAATAGCATGGTATTTCAGCCCTCAGCCCTCCGGCTGCGCTTCGAGCAGCCTGGCAGAGCAGCACCACAAGAACCTGTCACTTACTTGTAGACACGTT
>NW_010399598.1:0-11318 GCF_000710305.1 Buceros rhinoceros silvestris
ACTGAACCTCTGCAATGCCTCAGGCAGTAACAGTAAGGAAGTTCTTTTCCAAAATATACTCCTTAAAATGCAGAAAAAGCCTGGACAACCTCTGCTTGTGCACACATAGATGTAAACCCAAGATGCAAATGAAAATCCAGTGCTTACCAAGGCTGGGAGGCGCAGGAAGTATCGGCACAGCGTCTGCCTTCAAGGAGAGGCTGCATCTTGTCAGTGCCACACTGAATTTACTCTTTATGGACTCGGAACCATACACGTCAAGCTGGATCTGGTGCTCTCTGCTTTTCAGTGCAGATGAGACTGCTGGAAATATTCCATCCCCATTCCACAAAGAACCTGCTGGCACTCTTCCCGTGCGTGACCTCTGCTTTTCAGTGCCGATGAGACTGCTGGAAATATTCCATCCCCCTTCCACAAAAGAACCTGCTGGCACTCTTCCCGTGCGTGAAGAGGCTGCATCTTGTCAGTGCCACACTGAATTTACTCTTTATGGACTCGGAACCATACACGTCAAGCTGGATCTGGTGCTCTCTGCTTTTCAGTGCAGATGAGACTGCTGGAAATATTCCATCCCCATTCCACAAAGAACCTGCTGGCACTCTTCCCGTGCGTGAAGGAGAATGGTGCGTGGAAATGAACATGAGGACTGAGAACCTGCTTCGACCCCTTGTAACCACATCAGAGCTCCACCACGGTGCGTGCACCTTCACAGCTCGTTTTCTGACTCTTTCGTTCCAGGTACGACCTGACATTCTGCGAGAAAGCAACTGAAGCAAGCTTTGTATCTTGATATAGTCTCTCCTACATTCCTGAAAAAAAATCTTGCCTGGTGAAGCAACACAAATGTGGTATCAGAAATTCACACAGCCAGAAGCTACTATTTTTCAACTTCTGTGCAAGTTTCATATTAAGCCTGATCTTATGCAAGAGGAATGACTTCTCCTTCCAAGGAGATAGAAGAGTCAAACAGGTAGGATTAGAAACAGCTCAAAACCTGAAATTATATCCAACTCTCATCACATGACTAAAATACTGTTGGCAACAAAGATGTCAAAGCATCATCTAGAGGACAGCACGTAGTGAGCACCCTCCACTTGCTAGGAAGATCCACTTTGCTTCACACAGCAAAAACGGGTCCAATGTTTATTCTTAGAGTGCAAAAATATTTGGCCAAATCATGCATATGATCTCCCGGCACACGAGTTCATCACCGATCCAGAGAGCTGGGCCCAGAGCACGCGTGTGTAGGAGAGGGAATACCCCTGGAAATCCTGCAGCACTGAAAAAAGCAGGTTTATGATTCCTGTAGCGTTTTACCACAGAAGCAGTCCTTAGATTTCTCTTTTTTCAGAGTTTGAATTTCTGGGAAGAACATCCTCCTCCTAGGCTTCAGCACCAGCTTTAGAAAGGGAACATCAACCCAAAACATCCAAGCGACTGCCTTCACAGAACCGAAGGGTGCTGCTGACTGCACGGACTTCTCCTAAAAGATGCATTTACAGATAAAGGCACACTGGATACAGTATTTAGCAGAAGCATTAATGGCAGCAGAGCCAATATAAAATTGTAGTTGTTTATGGAAAATAAAACCCCACACACATTTCCAAGAGCATAATTCCCACTAGAACATTTTGGGAATTTGTGCAGAATGGATTAAGCCCAACTCTGATTTAAACAAAAAAAAAATTAGTATTTTGAGTGGGCCTTTCTTCAGGAATGCTTTGAAGTGAACAAGACATTAACACATCTGCAGCAGAAATTTAAAGACATCAACAGCTGATCTTGTTTTTATTGACCAAGTTACTTAAAAATATATACATACACACACACACACTCAAGGTTTGTTTCAATAAATAGCCTAAAACCCCCACACAGAGAGGGAAAACTTGGCTTCTGAATAACGCAGATCATACCATTTACACTGCAGCGTGCTGGTGGGTATGGGAAAACCATGGGAAACACCTGCCATAGCCCTTGTTAGCTCCTTCCACCACCGGGCCCCCACCCAGCTCTCCAGAGAAACGCAGGGCTGGGCACAGGATAAACGCTCCTCTCTGACGCATCAGGAGTCTTAGGGACTGCTGCTGCCTGCCTTGGAGCAGCAAAGGTATAAAACCAGTTATGAGCACGTCATGTTGCTGCAGCTTTCAACTACTGATTCCTTCCAGCCTTCTGACCTGTGCCCAACTCCAAGAGGAGCACAGAAGCCACAGCGTTCAACCCTGTTCTGGCATTGGATTTCTGTAAAATTACACAGAAAGCCTCAAAATTCTCCACCAAATTATTCCTCATGATGGAGGTGGACTATGTCCCCCCTTCCTGACCCTTCTCACCTGCTCCCCTCTCTCTCTATACTACCCCACTCTTCTCTGTTAATGGATTCTCCATTACCAGATTTAAAAAACTTAAAGATTTAAATCCTAAAAATCCCAAACCTGTCCAAAATGCTCCTAAGGGAATGTTTTGTCCACCAGAACAAATTGCTCCTCCAGCTCAGCCCAGGACGCTAAAACATCAGTAAAGGACCTGGAGAGGTTGGGTTTGTGGCCAGACAGTACCACTGACGCAGATGCCCCCGCAAGTGGGGTTTTAAAATTTCCCCATACTGCTCTGAAATCCCAAACCAAAGGCCTGGCTTTTGTACCTAACAAGCAGCTGTAAAGAAATGATCCAGATTACGAACAGCAGACACACCTACCCTTCCCAAAGACCTAGAGGGATCTCCTCAGGCCACCACCTCTGTCACTGACAGGCCACAGAGGAAGTAGTAAAACAGTCTAATGTTCAAGCTACAACCTTCCTCCATTCCAGTTCCCGTGACAACGAAGGTAGGTGTTGAACCTCCTGCTTCACCTCCGTATTTTGCCACATTTTGGACATTCTTAAACTGAGCATTGAGGCTGACAGATGAAAACTCATCTCAGCTGTGGGGTCAGTCTTGAAAGGTCCAGAGCTCCTCCAAAGTGTTCTCTAAGCCAAAGGTTGTTTGGGATGCTCAAAATGCTCAGGAAGACACATCTCACCGAGACCCTCCTGCCTTTCTGCTACTGTTTTCTGGCTGGACATGGCAGACTCCAGAAAGCCAAAGCACCTCGACCACTACAGAAGCAGCCTAAGGCTGGACCTGCCTGCAGACACCAGATTTCCTGTGTAATCACAGAGAACAGTGCACCCTTCCGGACACAGATGCATCACCTCGTCGGCTGTAAAGTGACAGGCAACTGCTAATTGTAAAACTTCCTTCGAAAACACAGACACTTCCGTCTGATGAGGCTAGACAAGAAGTCACAAAGCACAGTCAGAAATAAATACAATCCACTAAAACTGCTCTTTGTGTTCCCAGCCTAAACCGGAAATGAAGATGGAGCCTGCGGTCTCTGTAGCTGTTAAGGGAATTCATCTATAGTGGCTTTTGCTGTTTGAGGTCAGCACCACAGACACGCCGCTTCCGAGAGGGAGACGGGGGCACAGGACACGAACCTGGATGCACCTCGGTTACTGTTGGTAGGAGCGTAACAGCTCTGGCTAGTCCTGCAGCAGTGACATGGGAAAAAAGTGCCACTTTTCTGAAGTTCAGGCAAACACTCAGCATAGAACGGGCAAGAAACTAGGTGTGCTCTTCCCTTGTTCCTGTAACAGTGACAAGAGGAATTAGCTGACCACCTAATCCTCCTTCCCTCCTTCCCCTAACCATGCCAGGAATTTGCCCTTTCGTCTGCAATGAGTGGATTTTAGGAAGCTTTCGGTTCTGGAAAAACAGAGGTGGGCCAACATGTTTCAGATGCGTTCTGTGCTTCCACCCTCAGTCAGTTATCTGTCTTTGGAGCTGTAGTTGAAGGAAACTCCATTTCTGATCGATCCATTCATAAGGGTTTTAGGATTCTCTCTTTCAATCTTTTCTCTGCTGAAGATAGTGTCCTGATCACTGTCAAACTCTGACTCGGAGACCATCAGACTGGAGTTGTGTTCTGTACTTCTGTGTTTTATACCTGACAATGAAAAAGAAGAATAAGCTCATTAGCAAGGTTTCACTTCCTAGCAACAAACGACCATCCTCTCCTCTGCTGTGATACAAAAGGCAAGCGAAAACCTTCTCTGCAGTCCAGCGTAACAGCGTGCACCACTGCCACCACCGATATGAGAACTGACCTAGGAGGTCTGCGACAAACCGCTGGGCAGACAGTCTCTGGACTTCACGCCAGACTCTGAATAGATGCATTTAAATGTGAAAATTAGAAGATGTCGATACAGAGCTAATGTACTTTTAATAGCCTGAACCTGGAACTGAGGCTGTTCACTACCTGATCAACGCGAGTGGCAGTGAAAGGTCATGGTTTCCGCAGAAGTGTTAGTGTCTGTCCTTCTAGGACAGCAATGTCTCAGGATGACTTTATCTCCCTGCAGTCTAATATTTCCCCTGCTAAAAACTGAAACTCCAGTAAATCAAAAGGCACGTGAGCAGAAGGCAGCAGCTGAAGTTTAACAGGGCACTTACAGGCCAGGCGGGAACTGCTGTGCAGCGAGAAAGAGAGCTCCAAATTAGAGTGCGTACGGAAGAGGAGGGGTCAACTGTCCCACAAGTCTGTGGCACAATTAGATGTTCTAAGTCAAGATTAATAAAGAAGCTCAGAGCAGTGGCTGAACCCAAGGGCTCATGAAGGAAGTGCTGTGACTATCCCTCAACCCTCTCATTGCCCGCGCCTGCCTCTGCCGTTCCCGGACTCGCAGGAGCAGCTTCTCGGCTCCTCCTGGCTGCAGGCACCAAACACCCTGGCTGTAAGCTTGGCGCGTGAGTTCCCAGCTGAAACGGAGAGCACTTACCATATTTGGGCCGTAGCTCCATTCTCTCCTGCTCATCTATGTTATCGAGGATGGTGTACTTTGTTTTCTTTCTTATCTTTGTCCTCTTCCTGCTAAAAAGAAAGTTACCACAGAGACATTTAGTCCTCATCTACACACATAAATCTGCTCCCTCTCCCTTTTCATTTGCACAGCTACATACCCCAATATAAAAACCTCACTGAACCTTCTCTCCGCCACTGAAGAGTTGTTCCAGTTTAAAGGTGCTGCAAAACCCAGACCAGGGGGTCCAGATTTCTCTGATATACAAAGATTGAGACAGCAAGAAAATCTGACTTGCTTTCCTAGGCCACAGGGGTTCAATTTGTTCAATATCAACATCGTTCCTAGACACCAGGTGGATGTGTATTTATTTGCTTCCAAGTAAAATTTCTGTAAGAATTGTTTAGCCCCCAACTCTTTAACTGGGAGAGCTTGAGTGGTGCTTGTCTGGTTACGCGTACAGAAGAAAAACGGACAGAAGTGGAGCTTGGCTCACACAGGGACACACAGACACAGGGACAAAGCCCTACTCCTCTGCAGGCAGACCCCCACCTCTTTATTCTTACTTTAAATCCTTCCCCAGGGTCTGCTTCCACAATGCTCCAAACATCATCGTCTCTACGTTAAGTTTCAGTTATTTGAAGAAGTTACTCATGTGCTCATTAGTACAGAAGGAAAAGTCCTGGAGCTAGAGGGACAGACACAGAGCTGGGTGTTGTATTGGATCGAGAGGAATACAGAATTTCAGGGTAGGAATATGGGCATTTCCGCATGAAACCAGAGGGGAAGCTCCTACAAAACACTGTCACATGCCGGGCATTTCGCTGGCTGTTTCTGATAAGGGGGGCCAGGGGTGGTGGTAGGATGTGCCCTTTATCAAGGCAAGGATTGACTCTGGCAGCGGCTGGATAAGCACTCCCATCCAGACGGCACCGTTCACCGTGGAGAAGTCACCTACTGCTCAGACAACATTTCAGCAAGAACCAGCCACTCCTCCGTCTTCTAAAAAATGGAGTTCATTTGGCCCTTAAAACCTCCAAAACTCCAGTCGAATCTCAGACTACGGCGTCTCTTTTTCCTGCAGTTTCCACAAGGCAAAGGGCATCTCTTGCCACTCCGTGCCGGGCCACATTTCCCTCCTCCTTTCCACACGTACCCGTATCAACCAGCCCTCGCTTTCTGGCACAAACCCCATGGTGACAAGAGGACAAAGCAGCTGAATTCTGTAAACAAACCTTTTCTCAGACACACACAAGCCTGGGAGGCTCCACTCTCTGAAGCTCTGGGGGTGGAGAGGGAGCTTTCCACCCACAGCAGTGTTCCTTCCACCATAAGAAAAGCAGCAGCAACTCCCACACATTTCAAACAGCCTCCTTTACACATTGCAAAGACACCCCAGAGGCAGCTGCAAATCTAGGAAGATTCTGACACCTGAACAAACGATCTGTTTGCTGGGCTTTTTGAGCAGCAGCAGAAACACTTGCTCTAGCGACAGAACTTGCAGGGGCTTGTCACTTGAAAGAGAATTTCTCAGCTCACTAGGGAAGAGTGGAGGTGGGGCAGAGAGGGAAATGACACGCAGTAGTAGGCAAAACTGCGTAAGGGAAGAGGAAGCAAGGGGTTTGCATGACTGAGATCACGGGAGCACTCCCTGCCTGTCAGCCAGACGCAGCCCACAGGTCCACCCTTCCTGTCTAAGGGAGACACCAGGTCGGGAGCTGCAACCTCCCTTGGCCTAGAACACTCCTACATCAGCAGCCTTCAGGGCCTGCCTCCTTTTCCTTAGAGGGGAGTACCTGAAGGACTCGGCCGGAGACCACAAAGATCTCTGGTACACTCACTCTCAGCATTTTAACAGGAATTCTCTCTTAATATGAAAGATACTCCCATAGTGACACTCCCATAGTGACACTCCCATAGTGACACTCCCATAGTGACACTCCCATAGTGACACTCCCATAGTGACACTCCCATAGTGACACTCCCATAGTGACACTCCCATAGTGACACTCCCATAGTGACACTCCCATAGTGACACTCCCATAGTGACACTCCCATTAGTTCTTCCAAGTGCAGAAGAGCCCAGAGCCACAAATGGACACTCCTTTTTTCAGCCAAAGGGCATCTATACAGAAATAGCCTCAGGAAGCTCCTCCCGGGTCTGAAAAGAGGTCAGTGTTCGGTGCTAAGGACTGGACTTAAAACCTGGCAGTTGTGTGCCGATTTTGCATATCCCCCATCCAAAAGAGAAACACAAATCGTGTACCTTTTGCAGCAGCAGATGCAGAACCAGGCAATCCCTGCCATGACCACAATCAAAATAAAACCAGACACAGTCACGTAGAGGATACTCCACTCTGAAAAAAGACAGACAGCAGCGCTTTGTGAAGGAATACGAACAGGGTAATTTCAAACAGCACGCTATTAAAACAACCTGTCCTGAGGAACAGGGGGTGGCAACAGGAACTTGAAAACTTCACACCTTCATATTCTCAGAAGAATCCCTGAAAATTAAGCTTCCAGACTGAAAGTACACATTAGAAATTTTTCTTCCATTCCAACACCTTTTGCTATCCCAAGACAGCCGAAGTCTATGGGAGAACTAGAAGTCAAGAGGGCATGGTTACCACCTCAGCTGTCAGCCTCTAACGGCAACAAACACCGCTGTTCTCTGGGTCTGGCTTTTTAGTGGTGCTGTACGAGAGCAGCTGATGAGAGATAGAGCCTTCTACACCCACACTTACATCTGTAAATCCCGGAAGGCATAAGAAGGGTACAGCGAGATGCACAACAGTGCAAACTCCAACTCGCCGTTTCCGTGTTATTGCCTTGCAGAACAACACTGCGCTAGGGCAGGGCTGCCGGAGGTCTCAGCTTTAAAACCTACTGCCACATTTTGTTTGGTCCGTTAGTCTTTGCTTACTCACAGACTCATGGCCCATGGTTACTTACCGCCTTGTAGCAGGCTCTTGAGAAATTTCTACAGATTTTCTTGAAGACTAGTGCATTGCTCAGCACGTGTCTCCAAGCCTGCACGGTACCAAGAGCTGAGCTTTATTTCAACTTGAGCAGAAGAGCGATTTAGTTAAAGTATTAAATATTCGTAATAGAGAGGGTTAGCTGATATATTTGGTGTGCCACAAAACATAGACATGATTAAGCTGATAAAACTGAACCGCACTTCCCAGGTTCAACAGGCAAACTGAAAGGAACGCTGAAATGAATCACACTAAAAAGCCGAGGTTTTAAAGATGGTGATATTGGTTAGTCCAGAACACTGGTCTTTTCTTCCCTTAGGTCAGATCAGAATTCTGGTACAGAAGCATCAACCACTCACTCGCTTGCCTCTTTTTCAGCTTCACGACCATCAGACGAACACTCCTCAAAAGCTTTGCAATGCCCACGCTATTCAACAACCCTCTCAAATGGCCCCAAATTGTTGCAAGATTTATCTTGCATGACAAAGTTTTCATGCTTCAAATTCTAAAATGTACCACTATTAGAAGAAAAAATATTTTAAATATAGATTACTGCTGTCAAAAATTTATCATTGGAGACATTTTTCAAATATCTTTCTACAGAAGGATATTGCTTGGCTGGAAAATGAAGAGACTGTTTCAGTCTTCCTCAGCACCCACCTCCTAAGTATTCCCCATTCTGATGGCAAATAATCAACAGTCTCACAAGATGACGAGCTCTTCTTCAAATACATTCCCCAGCACCCAAACTCACCACAATTACTCTCTCCATCATTCAGGTAACGATGAATCAAGTTTTCCATCCACAGCTGGTAGCAAATGCAGCGCTTTGTGATGGGGTCACAATGTCCGTGTCCAGAGCATTTCAAAAGACAAGCTAAGAACAAAACCAGACGTGGGGTCAAGCTGTGACAACGGACAACTCGTCACACAGCCTCTTACTGTGAAACCAGACTGATGGTAAAGCACCTAGTCCACAACGTCATGATATTTTTTTAATCTCCCTTTCCTCCGGTGTTGTGTTAAACAGATTTACAGTTCAGCATGTTGCTGGCTGCGAAGAGAATGGCTCTTACACATACAATACTGACAACGTATGCAAGTCAAGAACAGTTTAGTCTAACAAGACATAAAGACGGGTTGAGGCTGTGGAATTCAGACCTGGCTCCTATCTTTATGATGTATTTGTAAGAACTTCTAAACTACCCGAGAATGCTGATATTGCTCAGTTCCCAGGTGCTAGAAGACAAACACCATACCAAAAAAACCCCGAGTATCTCAGTGTTTCAAAACTGAATTACAGGATCCGGGGCCAGGACATTTACAGGTGTCATACACTTATAGCAGAAGCTACTGCTCGATCAACATGTTAAACCAGACTGTAAAAAAAGCTGCTCCTCTTAAAACTTAGAGCAGCAGATTTGCTACATCAAAAAGATGTTAGTGTGTGTTTTCAAGAGACACCTATGCATTTCGATAATCCAAGTACACTTAAAATAGAACCACAGTCCTTTTCAACAGGTAAAGCCCCCAGAATTTACGACAGAATCCATGGCTCTTTTATTACCAGAGCTTGCTCGCTTTGTTTGTGTTTGGATCATTACATCCTGATTTTATGTTATGGAGAAGTCACACCTGTAATATCAGACTATCAGACAGACAAGCCTTGAAGGAACCAGAGAACCCTGTATTAGGGCCACATTAAGTTTTGCCCGTCTTCCAGTAAGAGGTGGTATGAGTGGGGTACCTTCACCCTCAGACCCCAGGCCCTCCGGCTGCAGACCAGACTATGATGTGCTGTTACAGATGTTTGCCCGTCCAAAACAACCCAAGTAACTGGCACTGATCTACCACAAATGAATAAGCATTTTGGGTATTGTCTTCAACACCATCTGCTGGAAAGCTACACCCAAGCCCAGACACCGGGTGGCAGACACAAAACCTTCACGCTCTGTTTCCAGGTGCGGTGTTAGCCAAATCCTGCCAAGTCTCGAGACGAGCAAAAGCGACCCAAAACATACCAGCCGTGTCAACCCGCAGGACTTTAAAAAGCAGGAAGTCAGCCTTCTCTTTCAAAAGCTGCACATGCAGGGTTCGTGAGACGTCTGATGCCTTGATCACCTTGGAAGGATGCCCGTTCTGCACGTAGAAGACAATCGCCGTGCTGCAGAAAGAACAGCTGAGGTCACGACCACCGGCAAAGATCCCCTTCGTCAGGCACTCAGATAACAGCCTTTGGGTTGGGTTGTTTCTGGAAAGCAGATGCTACCAGCGGTAAAGCTTAGGGAACTCTGTCCGTGGATCAGGCAACCCCATCCAGATGCCACGGACTTCATTCTGTGCCAGGAGCACCAGCAATGCTCTGGCTTCTGTTTCACAGAAGCAAGGCGAGGACAACAGCAAATGTCTTGGTCTTCCCGACTCTTGACTTACACCGCAGTACACACGCATTTATTTTCCCCAGAACCTGTCACAAAGCACTCTGAAGCAGTTTGAGTAACTTCAGGAACTGAATTTAAGAGAAGGAAAAGCTCAGAGGCAAGGGAGCCAGGGGACTTTGTGTAGCAGCCCCTCCTCGCCCCGACCGCTTTAAGAAGTTGGGCGGTGTTGATCTCATCCTGTATCAGACACTCCAGGGAACATTTTTATCTGAAAAGCAGCAGTTGGAAGCTATGATTAAAAATATCATGGCTACAAACACTGTGTTTTCCAAACTTTGTTTTCAAATTTTAAGAGGCTCCCCAAGAGCCTAATGGACACTAAAAAGGGTTTTAAACTGAGTATTTAACAAGAAGTAATTTAAAGGTAACTCACATCAACAGCTTCTACCATAAAGTAGAATCTACCATGATTTTACCCACTGTGCTGAGAAGTTTCTCTGGGTGTGCACAGCCACCTCTAGCGCTCTCACCAAGCAGAAGGAATATTTCTAGCTCAGAGTAAGATACCCCACTTAGGAGTGTGTAGTGTTCTGTGTAGTCTTCTCTGCAAATAATGGATTTTCATCACCTGTCACCTGGGAAAATGTTTATAAAATACTTGGAATATCAAGAACTCAGAGGAGGTAGAAGAGGAATAAGCCAGGTTTGATCAGATACAGCTGGGACCTTATTTTGAAATACAATACTCACTTTACTGTGAGAAACTCCACCCACCTTTGGGAAAAATAAGAGCACTGCATAGAACAAAGACACTGAAATACACAGAAGTGCTTTCTTTAAAGACTATATAGAGAATTTAAAAAAAAAAAAACCACACACACCACTTCAGTTCTGAGCCTCCAGAGAGCTTATTTCATCAATTTTCTACTCAGAGAAGAAATTCACCTTTTACAGTACATCCTAGATTCATTGTAGAAAATATTATCTTGCAACTAATTACGAGTTGTGAAAGAGTCAATGAAAATCACAAATCTTCCTGTCACAGCAGGATATCTTCGTACCTTATATCTGAGTAGGCTTGTATCTTCTGAACTTTGATGTCCGAGTCCAACACATT
>NW_010399598.1:11438-29050 GCF_000710305.1 Buceros rhinoceros silvestris
ACAGCCAGCTGTCTCACCAGGGTGTCCTTCTGCTGTTCACTGAGCTGTCCCACTCCAACCTGCAGGATCAGCTCCACCAGACCGCTCCTCCTGGGATCTGACAGAGGCAGAACACGCTATTCTTCCGCAGCCCGGTAAATCAGTACCAACTGGAGACAACACGCAGTCCCCAGGAGTATTAATACTGCATCTTCCCGCACAAGACCCCCATTCCTTACAACCCAACCCTTCAGAGTATGCAGCCTATGTTTTCACTTTTCCCCTGAAACAAAGCCAGAGGCTCCTAAGAGAGCAACCCAGTTAAAGAAAGCACTTCAGTGTGCACTCCAGGTCAGCATTAACCCATTCCTGCGCAGAACAGCAACTCCTGCTCCACTAAGCGCTGCTGTCTTAAGGTCAGAGGTGAGCACTAGGTGAGTCTAAGTTCCCTGCTACCAGCCATCACACAGGAAAAGGGAGGCAGAGATAGTCTCACGTGCTACCATACGAGTCTGAGTTGAAGGTCAGTTGGAGAACTACCAAATATGTTCACCTTCACAAACTGAGAGTGGGTTCTATTAAATACTACTTGGACTTCTAGAGCGCCGTGCAAACAGAACAAGCTTCATAGATATCCCAGCCTGAGCCAATTATCCTGACTACATTCAACAATGAAGCGAGGAACAGAAATAAAACCATTGCCTGGGAACCAGACAAACAAGAAATCTGACAGACCCCAGATTTCAAACGCACTTCCTAAAGCTTCAACGCACGCTTCTATCACAAAGCCATTTATTCTACATTTAAAAGAAAGTCTATATATGAGTAGTATTGAACCATGAAAAATCAATTAAAAACCCTCCATACGTTCAACCAAACACACAATTGCAATATTTCTACCTAAACTTAACGCTCAGCTCCATCTCTTTCCATTGGCCAAACTGATTAATGACCAGAAAAGAAGAAACAAAAACCTACAATGAATGAAAAGCAACAGAACCCTACGGAAAACATTAATTAGGAAGTATGATTTTTATTTATTCGTGCTCCCAGTAAGGCAAGGGTGTACCTGGCAGCGAAGAACTCTGACATGCCATCTTCTAACACACTCAGCCCTACTGAGAGCACAGTGAGCAGGCAGAAAGAGACACCCGTTTGCTTTGTGTTTTAACTTGAGAAAATCTTGTCACCATTGAAATAAGTCACAAGGAGAACAAAGATGAGGTATTCACAACGTATCGATGACCTTTTAATTGTCATACCAGGCCGCACTTCAACAGTCGCCGAATCGATATCCGAGTCTCCTTTAGCATCAGTCACTTTCAGGTGGAAAGTGTAGGTTCCTTCCACCAGATTGGTTAGCTGCAGCACTGCCTCGTGGTCCGAGCCATGGATCACCTCCTGAAAAAAAAAAAAAAAAAAAAGGTCCTGGCATGATGAAACCCGCAGGGAAAGCTGCAGGTGTGACTATCAAGTTAGCAATCTGGTATGACAGTGGGAGCTCTTGCTTTGACTGACACCTACCCACAGTTTATAGTGGAATAACGCAAATTCGGCAGTGGCAGTTAACGTCTGCACAGTACAGATATTTTCATTTTAGAAAGCCCAGCTGACACATTCAAGTACTCACCTGCTTGGAAATTCAAGACAGTTACAACATTATTTCTCAATTTTACTCCACTATCCTTAGCTCTGCCTTCTTAACTCTCAAATTATTTCCTTTGAGTTCATGCATTTCTAACTATCATCTCTGCCAGCCATATTTAAGCTAAACCTCTTCAATTCTTCTCACACCCTTTAGCGAACTGCTTCTAGAGACTTTGTTATCATTCCCCTCCTTCTCTTCTCCCAATTCTCACTCATTTGCCACTACCTTCCTCGCTGTGAAGAGTTGTCTTTGAGCAGGTAGGCAGAAGAAATTATCACAGTTTACAGCCAACATATAAACTGTAGATCATCATGAGGTACTCCTGCTGCCTGCTCCTTAAGAGAGCAGGCTCCACTGCCCTGACGGCTGTGGTCTGCCGGGCAAGGTCATCGAGCACCAAACACCATTTTTACCTTGAACTGCAAGTTTTGCCTCCTCTGGTACCAGACGTAATTTCTTAGCTTTTTTTGAGCATTTCTTGTTCTCTCAGACCCTTCTTCCTTTGGAATGTCTGGATTTCAGATGACTTTCCTCTCAAACACATTAGCTTGGCGCTATCTCCAATTAGCCTTTAAGACACACAACCTCATTCTTCTGCCTCATGTCTTTCTCCACTAAGTCCATGCTGCTGCAGTCCTCTTACTTAGCTACCACATTCCATAGCTGTAATGAAAACATCACAAGCCCCTCAAAACCAAAGCGTTAGAGAGCGGCAGAGACAAATCAGCAGCGGACACCGTGCCTCACAGTGCCCTGTGAGTCGAATCTGCTGACCCTGCTGCAGCAACACTGCACTCACAACAAGAGACAAATTTGACTGGTTACAACCTTGAAGAAACTCACCCCAGCTGCTGGGCTTTGACCATCCCGAATCCACAAATACGACACAATACCCTGGTCATCAGCAGACTTCGAGCCGTCCAAGGTAACAGAGTTATTTGGAAGCACCAGAACATGCTTCCCACCAGCATGCGCCCGGGGTGGACTGTTGTTTTCTAGCCATAAAAACAGTGGAGGAGAAGGATTTGCTTTCAAAACATGCAAAACGTGACATGCCATTGCCAACACCCCCACACCACCATTCTTCACCTGATGGTTACAGGCAGTAACAGAATCTCCTGTCAAAGGCACAGGGAAAGGACAAGCGGATACACAGAATGTGGCTCTGGGATTCTTACAGCCTGACAAAAGCAGAGCTGCACCGTGACGGTGATCTCATGCCACGCTCTTCTCCTCTTGAGGATCATGTATTACCTAATACAAGCTTGTGTAAGGTCTTACATCTTCACAATGCCTGTATTTAGGCAAAGTGTGATCAGGGAACTCAGAGCAAACCCTGGTCCTGAATGCTTTTTGCTTCCTACTAGCAGTGAAGTGAAGGCATGCATTGGGAGCGTGGCCAAAAAGCACCAAAGAAACAGGAACACGTTCTCCTTCCCGAACTGACTTCGTTGAGAACACAACTAGTAAGACAGAGCTCCAGGAAGCTGTGAGGCTGCGTGAAATACCTCGCCAGTCTGAATATCGGGTTGGGCATAAATAATTTGATTTTGGGCAGATCTCCAGGGCATTGGCTGTAACTCTATGCTTTACAACAGCAGAGAGTTCTCTGGTCAAAAACAGTATTTTGGAGCATTTTTATTACAACTATTTTTGCATATATTCAACTTCAGAAAAGCTTGCAGTAAGCAAAGTTGATTCTCCCAGTCCCTTGCAGGACTTCATTACAAAATGGCAGTCGCTCTTCTTGACTAGCCTTGAAATACGACAACACAGGTTATCCCTTTCTGTTTCAATTTCCTTTACATCCTGCCACGGTCTGAATTAACTGGCCTGTTGCCTGCCATTCCCTGAGCAGCAGCAGCAGCAGCTCGGCTTACCTTCCTTCACAGTAACAGACAGCACGGCTGCACTGCTTAAGCCCTGCTGGTCCTTCACGGTCAGTCTGAAGCGGTAGGTGCCAATCTGAAGACCAGTCACAGTTGCTATTGCTTTGTCATCGTTTTCCATCTGCACAGAGCTTGGCCCACTGGAACACAACATCTCAGAAAGATAATCTTGCACAGCAGCCAAATTGTTCTGGCAGCAGCATCGCTCATGCCATTATATTCTAGTTCTACCACTGCTACGAACACTGAGGGGTGAAGAGCTACAAGACACGAGACTGGAGAATTCATAAATCCATTTCCCCAAGACATTCAAACCACCCAAGCATCACATACCCAGTTATTAGAAGAGCAGAAAACACACCCCAGAAGTTCAACCTCCTCACTGTACTAGTTCATGGCAGCATGCAAAGAGCCACCCACACCACATACAGGGTGCCAGCAAACCTCTTCCTGTACCACAGATGACAGTTGCATCAGCAAATACCTTGTCCATTCATTAAGGATCAATTAGTTTCACACATAAACATAAATTACCAACTTTTGTAAAACATTTTCAATCATCCTTCAAGAGCACTTTAGCCTGAGCTTTCAGTAGCAGGTGGCTAAAGAGATTGTCAGTTTGCTTTATTATTCAACAGACAAGTGGCTGAGAAACCCTGGCTCCAGGCACTGATGGGAAAACCTGGTACAGCCTGTTACTCGCTATGTGAGAGGAGACAGGCAAGTTCCTGTCATTTTCTTTTAACTTAGTCACAATAGGTCTCAAAATGACAAGCTGCCAGACACAGGCAGAGGCTGCCTAAGCTTCCCACACTGACCTTAAAATTCCTGTCTCTTGCCCTACCACCACCTGAGTGGCAAGATCCTCAAAGCAGTTCTCAAACAGTGCATCACCCAAAGACAACTGCACAAGAGGCTCTGACCCCTATCCCTTCCACTTTGTTCTGTATTTTGCTGGAGATCAATAAAATCTCTAGATACCTGATATTTTCCCAATGATAGAAGACAATGCCTTGGTCATCCTGGCTTTTGCTTCCATCCAGTGTAGTAGTTTCTACTGGGAAGGTCAATTCCTTGTCGGGACCAGCCACTGCTACCGGAGGGCTGTTATTTTCTGTAACAACAACATTCAGTTCATGTATGACGTTTGCCAGGTAGTCGCTGGCAAGGGCTGCCAATCAGAGGGAAGATTTTACACAGAACATTACATTACAGATCTGCTATATTGGCTCAAAGGTACAAATCACAAGAATAATGTGCTCAAGCCATTAGGTGAGAGAGACCAGTTAATGCCAGTTCAGAGCCTCTGAGGATTTACCGCAGAAACATATCACCCATTATTCTGTTTTCGACTTCTGCTTCTGCAGCGTGGTAAAACTGGCAATGCTACCAGTTTCCTGGAGGTTTATTTACCCTCAGGAAGATGCTATTGCTGAAGTCAGGTCTAGTTCCACGCTATAAAAGGTCTAAGAGGCACCACTGCACGCTGGATTTCCAATTCATGTTTTTGATTTCTGCAGTAAATGCCCACTGTGAAGTTTTCCCAGAAGGATTCACCTACAGAAAGATACGTAATACGCAACAGCACGAAGAGAAAAGGTTGCCCCATGGTGGCACGTGAGACCTTTACATGAGCAGAAAAGGCCACTTTGGATGCAACAGGCAAAAACATTTAAAAAAGCAGCAAACATTACCAAAAAAGGCACAAAAACCCCCTCATAAGGCCTGAACCATTTCGGCCCATTCATTTATCACTCAGCTCCCAAATCTAACACACACGAGAGGTGCAGCTTTTGAAAATTCCTTGACACACTCCCCTAGCAAGTGCAATGGAGTTGCAGGGAGAATTCCAGTCACACGAGGACTCCTGAAGGAGAACCGCAGAACAGTCAGACACCTGGGCACAGCACCGACTGATACTCCGAACAGCTTTGCTAAACAGACTTTGTCGGATACTGAACTCGAGAGCTACGTTTTGGCTTCTAGAAGTACGTCAAACACGTCTCTGGGCAGGCTGCTTTACCTCGTCAGGTGTGACCCCTCAGGATGACCGCCTGGGCTTTCCATGGTTCTACCCTTGTTCTAACTGCTCCGACAGACAGCGAAGGTGGAAGAGTCCTCGATGCAGGGATACCAGACATCCAGATCGCCACCGCAGCGGTGCAATGCGGGGAGGTGAGCATTTGAGGACAGCGCTAAGGCATCAGGCTGGCCCACCCCGAGGGACTCGCGGACACGCCTGCAGCTGACTTACCGGGCTGCACGATGAGCGTGACCTCAGCCGTGGACCGCTGCCTCGCAGAGTCCGTGACAGTCAGCTGAAACGTATAGTCTCCTTCCTGCATTGCAGATAACTGGAGGTACGGTGTCCGCACTCCCTACAGGGCATTTATGAAGACAACAGCACGAGAAAAAAAACAAAGAGCCTGTGGATTGTGAAGAATCTTACAGAGCAAATTGGGAGAAAAATCGCAATTTAATTCCTAAATACAGCGTTTGAGTAAGCGGTTTGAGCAACTTGTAGATAAAGAAGAAACTTAGTTGGATGCACATGTAAAGTATTCACTATTACAGTCTCTACCAACCCAGAGAAATATCTACAGACAACAGTCCTTCATGTCTTGTGGGTATAATCACTGTGTTATTTTTGAACAACCGTAATTGTGAAACACACGGGACATTCACTTTCTTGATTAGGACATTAAACACTGATGGAAATTATTGCAGCATACTCCATTTCCTTAGAGGTATTTTAAAAACAAACATCATGACCTTCTTTAATATTTATAGAAATTGTTAAATGCAAAACCAAGCTTGACTTGATCCCAGCCAGAGAGGCTTATGGAAAAACCACTGAGCGAGACAACTCTGTCTGGGCAGAGTCTGTATGAGCTGACAGAGATTTCAGGTAACGCTGCTGACAACGCCTGGGCCCAGCTACAGGGCCTTTTGCTAACAAAAGGAACATTTGTGGCATCTCTCCTATGAGGAATAACAAATCACAATGCAATTAGGTGGGCGGCTCTTTGGATAATGATGATAATGAGAACTAAGTGACTTGATAAATGATGAACTACCCAGCAGAGGTACTTGCTACACTGCACTCTGACCACGGATACCACGTAACACACCTGAGACCAGCATCCTCCAGCTTCAGGGACATGAAAAAGATTCCTAGGCTCTTGAAATGCAACAGTACAACGCTCTTGCATTTCCACATTAAGAACGAATCCATCAGACAGCTCAAGCAGCTGCTCCTTCTTGCTTGAAGACTGAGCAGCTCTTAAAAACTACCAGTTCAGGTTGCACAGATGCTTTCGGAAAGCATCTGTCTTGGCAAGGGAACAGAAATCAGCCCCTATGCTGTAAGACCTTCCGCAGTTCCATAATTGCCTTCACGCTATGTGCTCGTATCAGTATTACTCTCTCCCTGAACAGATCAACGAAGCAAACTCTTCCCAGTGCTGGAGGTCTAAAGTTTTTCCAACATAGCAGAAAAAATCTCTTCTAAAAGATGGCTTCTGAGTTTCACCTGGCTTCATTACACAAATTACCTCAACTGCCCACAGAGCTACTAGAATCTCCAACTTTCTGAAAAGTCCACTAAAAATATGCTATTAACTTTTCTAAGATTACAAACAAACACCACAGAGCATGGCCGCATAACACTGCCAAAAATCTTGTCATCTTTGACTCTGAAAATTAAATTCCTATTTGAGTCCTGCTTCCCCCAGAAAAAAGCGTTACAAGAAAACCCTGACTGCCCCAAAACCAGCTTTCAGCACATCCGGCACCTCAGAAGACAGAAACCTGGGGAGCAGGCTCTAGGGTCCACAGCAGACACCGTGAACTCAAAAGTGTTTCCCAACCACCAGGGAACAAACAGCAGCCGGAATCAGAAACCGCCACAAGGAATGAAAGCCCCCTTGTTTTTAGATATTACTTTTAATTCCTTCTTCTAAGGGATGAATACATCAGAGAGGAATAAATAAAAGAAAAATAAGAGTAACAGTAGTTTCTCAGGGACACATCAGAGGCAAAGATACGAGAGCTTTCCAATCCTGTGCAAGGAGAAACAGACGTACCTGCATTGCTACAACCTTGCCTTCGCTTTTGGGACTGAGCGACCACTCATAGCTCACAATTTCGTGGTCATCACTGCTCTGATTTCCATTCAGCGTAATGAAGTTCTGGGGCAAGGTGACCGCTTGGTTAGGTCCAGCATTGGCAACAGGTGGGTAATCCACTGGTTTGTTGACGGTCAGAGATGCAACGGTGGAGTTGGCTGCTCCATCGGAATCGATCACCGTGAGTCTATGACAGGAAAAACAGTATTGGAAATCCGTGAAGGTGGACTCTCGCCAACTTTTAAGTTCAAAGGTTAAATTTTCTGGCACTTTCTCAAACACCACCTAAACCAGAAAAGTCGATTAAACGAACATCTGCTTCAGAAACACATCTCCCTCACTAAGGCAGGAAAGAAATTCAGAAGAAATTCAAACATAGCTTTCAACCTTTAAGGAAAAGAAAAAAGGCGTAGCTATTCCGGATCCCAGATGAAACTTTTTCCCTGGAGTCAATGGCAACTTCAATTTCAAACAGGTTTCTCTGCAAATTCTTTTAGAAATGACTCATTAAAAACCCGGGGTGGCATTCAGCAGCCACAGCGGAACAGTCCCTGGTTAATACCTACATCCAAAACTACTCGGGATGCTCAGAAGCTCTGCTTATAGCACAGCAGAAGTTCCTAACATCTTATTTCTTTGTGGCACACCATTACTGATTTTCATGGAGCTTAATGACAGCTCAGATTTTTGAAGATGTCAAGTCACAAAACTGAGTGCAGGGTGTAAAAAGCCCACCCTGCTGCCTCTTGAACACAGTGACGAATCATCTTAAGCCGAGACTGCTGCAGACACTGAAGTGATGGAAGCCTGGCTGCCCTCCACAGCGGGGTAACCCGCTACACCCCTAATTCACCTCTGCTGTGAACCTCGTGGAAAAGGAGCGCTCCTGAAGCCTTCCCCGAGCGGGACCAAACCCAGCGTTCACGAACTCTGTCATTAGGGAACACGTGCTTAGGCATGAAGGTGCACCCCCTGCAAATCGGGGCGACTGGATTTTGCAGACCAGCTCATTCCTGTAAGCTTGAACACGCCGCTCTACTATTCAAGCATCTCAGCGTCCCCAAAGGTGCACAGACACACCAAGTGATTTTTAACTCCCTAGGGTTTGGAACACACTTGGAGCACTGCTTGTAAGCAAGCTTTGCACTTTTAATACAGAAAACCCCCCTACGTTCATCTGTGCCACTGTGCAATACGGAACAACTCCAGTAAAGATCACCGAATGACACAATTTTTGGTGAAGCTTACGCAAAGCACCATGTTTAACATATGTGTAATGCTGACTTCAACGTTCTGCTGATGCTGCGCTGACCCACTGGCAGGCTGCTGCCCACTGGTAGCCAAATAATACCAGCTGGATCAGTGGGAAGATGCCTCTGCGCAGACCAAGCTGTAAGTTAAAGATTTCACGAAACAAACTCTGATTTTAATTAAAGCATCCAGAGCTTCAAACATTGCTTCCATTGTCTGGACAAAATTCAGCTTCAGCAATGTGTAAGTGGAGGAAAGTAGCAGCAAGGCCGAGGCTTTATGAGCAATAGAATGACCCTCATTAAAATCAGCACACAAATGCTTTGTGAGGATCGGCCTCCCAATATCGTTCTGTCTGCCACCACCCTTCAGGGGATGACTTTCACAGCCTGACTGCACAGTTTCATCTCCAGGATACTTGCCAATTCCCAAGCTGGAAAAAAAAAATAAATAAAAAAGAAAGTTCTGTCAGTTATTATTGCTGAGCGTTATCTATT
Organism: Buceros rhinoceros silvestris; assembly: GCF_000710305.1. NCBI lineage: Eukaryota > Metazoa > Chordata > Aves > Bucerotiformes > Bucerotidae > Buceros > Buceros rhinoceros. Next base: position 20,830 of record NW_010399598.1, read on the forward strand.
CCAATACCTTGTTTTGCATAACTCTGTGCTGTGAAGTATCACTACACCAGTATCACAAAATCACTACGAGCGCTTTGTAGTAGAACGGCTCCCTACATCCCTCCGCTGTGCAAAATGAAGGGTAGCTGCATGCAGAAGAGAAATGAAGGGTTTCGTCTGAGGAGGTATGTGTGAGCACGAAGAGAAATAAACATCTAGCTGACATCACGGAAACAGTTAAAACCCCAAAGGAAAGCAGCTATGCAGGTACCTGAAAGTGTAGTTTCCAGGGACAAGGTTAGACAAGTGTAAGACAGGAGTGTCAGCAGATGCCTTCTGCTCTCGCAAAGGACCTTTGATTTCTTCCCAGTGGTAACTCACTATCTTCATATCATCTATACTTTCTGCAGTCATTAAAGAAAAACGTATCAGTTTCCTGCAACTGCTACCAGAATGAATGCTAAAGTCTTTCATGTACAGATCTCTAACGAGTTTCCTACAATTATCTTTAAGAATATTCAAACAGGGTTCACGTACTACAGATTCTAAGTTACACTAGGTATGGACTCACCTAAACCAAGAAACAAAATATTCTTCACACATGCACAAATTAAAATCGGTCTCAGACGCTGCACATTCCAACTTGTCCACTCTCCATAATTATGACATCTCATCATACCTACGCGACGGCTCTCTATCATGGTCCCAGCAGGACTGGCACAGAGGCTGCCTGGGCAGGACAGGGAGAAGCTGTAGAAGTAGCTGCTGTTTGGATGCAGCAGCCTCTGACACTAAATCTCAACCCTCAAGAGGAAGGCTACATTTTACATTTAAAATTTATTATTTAAATACGTATTACTGGACTCAAATACCCCCCCAAAAAATCGTGATTCAGGGCACTTGTAACTGGCAACCGATAATGTGGTAACGGTATATTAAAAACACAGGATGGTCCAGTACATACGACTGCCGTCAATGAAGGTAGAAGTTGTAGGCAAAGAAACCTCTTGTACTTTGGGTGAAGCAACAGCAACGGGAGGCTGGTTAACTCTGACTGCTGTGAGAAAAACAGGAACAGGGAAGTAGTGAAAGCCCAGGCAAAACTCATCTGTTCATCCTACAGATCAACAGTCCCCAGTGATTTAAATCTAGCATCGACAGCTTTGCAGCATCTGCTGTTCTCCTTGGACAAGGGGGACAACAGGTTACTGAGGAGAGTGCTCGGACACAGCACTCTACACCTCAGTTAGAAGCAGCTGCAGCAGAAATTTACATCACACCTCTGCAGCTAGAGCTGGTTCAACACCTAACTGTTGTACTGGAGAAGGGAACCCTAAGAGGTGGCGTGATGCCACCTCAGGCCCCACCTGAAGAGTGCACAAGATCAGAGAGCACTTCAATACAGTGAGCAAGAACCTAAACTCCACTTCCCCAGAACGCTTTACAGACACCCCAATATAAAACATCTCTGCGTGACTGGGCTACCAGAGGTCCTTGGCAGACAGTATCTGAGAGGCAATTAGATAAGCATGTTGTACGAGTACTTGTGTCGAAGAAATTAATTTCATTATTTTAGCCTTACCTGGTTCAACCGTGACATTTACAAAACCTTCACCAAAGGCGTTTTCACCAGAAACCACCACTTTGAAGGCATAAAGTCCCACTGATAACTGAGGCAAACAAGGACAAATCGGGTTACGTGTCAGGTGATACAAAAGCAGTACGTATAAACCTGCCAGTCTCTGTAAACAGAGAAAAATCTGGGTATCTGAAACCGAGAGCTCCTTTTGTGAACACACGCACAGAAGGCCACAAAAGTCACTGCCCAAAAGTGGGGAATACAAAGCAAACACTCAGGAACTTTTACTCTATTTTAGAAAGTTATTAGAGCACCATAAAAAAGACATTTCTAATCTGGCACAGGTTTGGTGACGCACGCCAAAGAGACTCTGGCAGTCACTTGAGCTCCTCGAATCAAGGTGTCCTTCCCCACAAGTTAGACTGCTGTGAAAGGACCACACGAACACGCTGAGCCCGAGCTTACATGAGAGAGCCTCAAGGTCTGGCTGTGCCTGCGCTCCATTTCACCACCGTAGTCAGCAGGGTGACTGATTAAGCTCCACTCATAGGTGTAGGCTGTTTCTAAGAGCAATAACACAGCATAAGAGTCAGAGTTGCCTTCGAGATAAACCCAGAAGTCAAAACAAACAAAAAAAAAAATCAAGCTGTCCGTCAGATTAAATGCTACTGTAAGAGATCATGACTGCTGCTGCTTAAGCCCGCAAAAGGAAGTGGTGCAAATACACGTTACATGTGTGTTGTACCTTGGTAAAGCAGCAAGGATTTAACGGACTTCACAACTAACTGACGACCTCTCAAAGACCAGCCTCACGTGAAGCGAATGCGTTTTGCTCAGCTCCCTATGAAATACGTATTCTTTGCTGCTGCAGGTAGCTTTGACGTGAACGCTGCATTCAGAACCTACTTCTCCCCTGCCTCTGCTTTACAGCAAGATGCTGTACACCAGCCCACATCAGCTTTTGGTAGAAAAGGCTTTCTCTTGAACCAGCCGGCTAATGAGTCCAGCTTTTCTGAAAATAAAAGCCACTTTAACAAGAATAAACCTCTGAAATCCAAAGGAGGAAATCCTCTGCAGTGGGAGCCACCGAACAGGCAGCAGGAGGTGGTGAGGAAGATGGTTTTATCAGGAGGTGTGGGTGTTGATGGAACTCAGGACTTGTCTGCACTGAAAGGTGGGGAGTGTGAGCATCTCCGTGCATGCCACGGCCATTCAACTCACCTGTAGGTGGTGGAGGGACAACGAAGGCATTCAGTTCAACCTCATTTTTGGGTAGCATCACTTGGATGTTATCTCCAGCAGACACAGTAAGTTCTTTCACTGTATCTAAGACAGAATGAGTACACTATGTTTTAACAGATGGGATGGATATCAGTTTAGTATCTTCAAATGTTATTTGTAACAGATTAAGTAAAATTTGACAAACACTCTGAACAAAAGGGCAAGGATAAGCAGGAAGAAAAGAATTCCTCAGTACATAATCAAATAATAACCTACTATAATCATGACGACGGTTCCTTCCTCCTATACCAAATCAAAATTTTTCATATTTGGGAAGGAAGAACTGTCATTCCCCTACTTCTGATTTCGAAAAAAATCATTCTGATTATTCCTGTATGACACAGGTAACATTGCTCTGCATGAAGAATTATGTGTTTTTGTTAGTAATTGGACAGAAGTGCAGGAATTTAAAAATACACAATTACAGAAGACAAAAAAGCCATCTGCCCCAGGACGAGCCTCATTCAATAAAGTAACATAGTCCATACTAGAACTTTAATATTGCACCTTCTTTCACCCAGAAGGTCTTCCAGATCTGTGTGGCACTTCCAAGGCATGCCTCAATGTCTGGCTTGGCGTCCCTTTCAAAATTCCACTCCTACAGCTGGGCAAAGGTGTTACTTCGTAGCTGAACTGCACGTCTGATTTATTTGCCATCCAGGAACACCCTCCCTGTGCTCATCTGTGAAAACTCTTTCCTCTTCCAAAAAGCCACCAATCCAGTCCCCAACAGAAACATACTGAAGCACCACTTCAGGAAAGGTTCCCATTAGAGCTGTATTTCAAAGGTCCTCTTAATACTGGAACCCAGGGAACAAAGGTTCTCCCAAAGGCAACATTTGCTAGTGTCTAAACATCCAACTTACAAACTCTGAACAGGTGAGCAGGAGGCTACTCAGCAGTGGCAGAAAACAGGTCTCAAAATGGGTGAAGTGAAGAGGTCACACTGAGAGCACCACTACTTAAATGCGCCCAAGGCTCCGTAACTCTCGGGAGTTGTGCTAGACACCCGTGAAGTGGAGGTTTGTATATTTTCATCTCATTAAAATGGAGGTCAGAAAGTAGTTAGGTGAGAGTTATGAGCAAAGGAGAGGAGGAGGAACTGTCTTTGAGACTTCCAAGGCAGTAGGGCTGAGAACACAAACTTAAGGCAATTCTTGCGCAAACCAGCACTTATGGTGATACTCATCACAACCTTCCTTCAGCTCCTTCTTCCAAGCTCCTTCAGTCCTCTTCAACCTCCTTCTGTGAAGTAGGAGTTGCCTAGTCCACACTCAACGGCAATGACGATTCATTGCCTTGGAGAGGGATCTCTTGTAGCTCAGCTCTTCCCGTCACCTGCTACTGCTATTCTGCCTGGCAGACTGTGGTTTGACAGAAGGTACCAAGACTGTCCCAAACCAGGCTTGCTCTACCAGGAAAGCAAGGTGCTTCTCTGCTTCCTGTGGCCCTTCTAACTTTGTCAGAGCGCTCATGGAAGCGGGAACCTCAGCAGGAGAAAGGAGATATTCTCACGCACAGTATTTAACATAACTACAGAGGACGCTGAGGTTAAAGATGTCCCTTTCAAAATAAAAACTTTTGTTCTGCAGATAGAAGTCTGATAAGCTTCCTCAAAGCTTTGAAATTAGAGCTGATCTTCCCCCCCACCCCCGCCTCCCCGGATGAGGGGGCCATGCTCCCCCTGCTAAGGGCTAGGCTTCCTCAGGATCCACCTATGCTGCTGCACAGATTCGGACTACTGTATATAGCAGGAACCCTACTGAAGAGTTTGAGAGGGAACAACATTCTGAAGAGTCACACAAAAACAACAGTATGGCTAGAAAACACTATTCTGAAACTCAAGAAAGCCTCGAGCATTTTTCACCAAGTATAAAAATTAACCCGTTTAAAACAGGCTCTTAATCTCTGCTTTTTACTTTGCTGCATTTGCTTGAGTTATAGTTTCATATTCATCATGGACTTTGTGGCAGTTTTGCCTCAGAAGCAACTGGTGAAGGAGTCTGGAGTTTGCAGTGTTACTGGAGGTCTACAGGCTCCGAGTGGGATGACCTTACATTTGGACGAAGAGCAAGCTCGCAACTAATGACAGGTTGAAAGGCTGCCAGAAGTAAAGCCACCCCTGCCTGCTGCTCAACCTGCAGGCACCCCTCAGGTCTCCAGCTGTGATGAAGCTTTACCTGCTTCAGCAGCAGTAGCAGGTAGCGTGAGGTGCTGCATGGGCTCCGATGGCACAGTATTAGTGGCAAGTTGCATGATCCCATCTTCAGTGACATTCTTGGGGGTCATTGTGGAAGTCTCGGTTGTCGCTGATAAACCGGATTTCTCCCAGGGTGTGTCTGAAGAAGACAAAGGCGTAGCAGCCTGGAAAATATATTATAGGGAAAAAGTTGACAGAAGTGAGTCATTTCTCACATTTCCAGATTTAAAGGTACGCTGGTTTTTAAACGGCACGTAGGTATGTTCCTAGGAAGTTGCATTCATATGCAGAAGTCTACCAAAGGAGGACTGAGTGGAGCTCTTCCATCAGACTTCGTAAGAAATGCTAATAATTTCCCAAGTTTCAGCTGCAGCACTAAAATGAGGTAACCTGGAACACAACTCAGGCTATCAGTTCTCAAAATAACGTAGAACAGTACGACAGGTCTAAATACAGTCAAACCTTCAAAAGGCAACACAGAAAGTCTGTGTGGTACCATCGTCTTCGTGCTGTACGCAAACAGAACAGGATCCTTACCTTCCACACCATCTGCTCAGGCCAGAACTTGCTCATGCCTTTTTATTTCCTCACCACTAATAAAATTCCCTGAATCTCTCTACTTCAGCCACCAAGCAGAAGCGTTCTTCTCACCGACCCACCCTGTCAGTAAATCAGAACTGCAGCAAAGGACACAGTGAGCTCTGCAGGAAGAACTCAGCTCTGTGCCAGCCTTGCTCACCACCACGTCCTCTCATTCTCATCACCATTCAACTACGTGTTAGTCACAACAGACCAATAGTTTTCCCTCACGTCCTCAAGACTTATTTCTGACCCAGCGTCGGATCAATATGCCTTCAGAAGCCATACGAATCTCTACGAATGTCTAAATTCAAAGGATTCCCATTTGGGAAACTAAGGCTACACAAAGGTTCTGTTAGTTTCTGAGAACCTCCTGCTTCTCCAGATTGTTAACCTTTCTCTACATTAACCACGAGTAATTTCACCATACATTCCATGAACAGCTTTCAATACTATCCCATCAACTCTCCACAGCTCTGCTAACAAGCACTGCCAGATCACCTCCTAACCACAGCTCCTCCGCACCACAACCAGCTGGGGCTAAAGGCTGAGCCAGTTTGGGAGCTTTGTCCTCTTTGCACGGAAAGCAGCAAGCTCCCTCCTCAGCCGTGCCACCGGAATCACAACGGCTGTGCTGGAGTAATCTTAGCATCGCCTGAAGGGCACACTGGGATGTCTCCTCCGTGTCCCAGGGAGAAGCAGGTCTCTCCATTTCACTTCACAGTAAACTCCCGTCTGCTTTACACATTTATTTTCCTTATTGTTACACTCAAGAAAAGGATTCTGAGAATAAAAAGACCTTATCCACTTTATCCTGCTGTACATCATGGTCCAAAACCACGCTGTCCCTCTTCATGTACGCTGCCTCTCTTCTATGTTTTCAAAGCATTGTGAAAAGTATTTCCTCAGCACCATGACATCTGTAACACCACTCTGCGTTAGTAACACGAAACCTATAAAACAGCCTTCGTTTCACTGACAGAGGAACTTCAGTTTACTAGTCTTGGCCTCTGGATACCTTAGCGTCCACTAGTACTGCTCAGCTAACAACTTCTAACGAGTCACCTAGGGTGAGAGGGGAAGACTACCACAACCCCGCCACACCAGGGCCAAGCCCTCTCGTCTGTACGCTTCCAAGGAAACCCCATCATGGCCCAAAAGGAGCTCTGCTCCTTATCTGACAGAAACAAAGAGAGTCCTTTCGTGAGTCATCTGCCCATTAGGACAATCCTCTAGCTTTCAGCCCTTTCTACCCTGGAACACGACTGGAAGCCATCTGAGTGTCAGGGTTACGTTACAGAGCAATAACCTAATATGACATGAAAAACGAGACAGTTGTGAAGTGGCCCCCCCACACCCTGCCGGCCTCCCGAGGGGCAAGCATACCTCTTTTTGCAAAGCATCACGAGGTTGTGCAGGAAGTTGGACAGCCGCTTCACTTCCTAATGTCTGCCCAGGGAACGGTGTAGTCTCTGGGAAAGATGACAACCTCTCGACGGAGCGTTCAGTGGTAGAGGTCAGTTCAGAGCTGGTTTTATTCACAAGGCTTTCCACCTTTCCATGCTCCTCACTCTTTTCTGCAAAGTTTTCCTGGTGATCTCCATCGTCACCCACAGAAGAGTTGAAGCTGTTTTCACCAGCCGCTATCAGGCCCCAGTCCGCATAATCCGTGCTCTCCTTCTGCTTGTGTTTGATGTTCACCTGAAAGGGGTCCTGCTCCAACTCTTTATAATCATCAATGTACTCAGGTATCTCCTCAAGGCTGGGATCTTTGCCAAGCAGAGACAGCTCCTTCAGGCTACTCACTTCCTCAGACGGCTCATTCTGCAGTCCCACTGGGTGGACCATGCTTGGGATCACTTGCCCAAATCCTAGCAGTGATGCTGGCCTCTCAGAAGGCCTCAGCACAAAAGTAAGGTAAGACTTTAAAGTTTCAATTTTTTTAGGTTCACAATTCTCTTTGCGTTGACAGTTCACGATGTAACAGCGTCGTTCAAACATCCAGGACAAGTCACAACCAGAGAAGTCACAACACGCTGCGATGCAGTCGGACACTGACATAGCATGAGGCACTCGCATAATTTTCGTGGTTTCTAAGTTGGGGGATATCACTGCGCCTGAGTACGTAGCTCCTTCTCTGCACTGCTCACAACTGGAGCCTGAAACAACAGCACCAACATAAGGCACAACAATGCAACCAAGCCATAGTATATTTTACCGTGACCAAAAATGGCTTGTCACAGGAGACAAGATAATGACCTAAGTAAGATCATTTCCGTTCACTAATGTCACCACCATATTCTTTTTTAGCATGCCCTTTTGCAGCACCTCGCTACAAATACACAGAGACAAAAGTGAGTTGCCCATACTCAAAGAACAGAAAAGAGCAGGGTACAAAAAAAAAACCCACGGGGTACCTCCATTATCCCCATAACATAGTGAGCAAATCATCTTTTCAAACAAAACGCAAATAAGATGCTGTAACTTGGCATTGTTTCATTGATAAAGGTGGCGGCAAAAGTCTACGTAGGAGAAACATTTGCCTTCGCACCTGAACTTCGTGAAGAGCCCCTCACACCAATATAATTGCTTGACTTCATATA
>NW_010399599.1:0-9899 GCF_000710305.1 Buceros rhinoceros silvestris
TTCCCAAAACAAGGAAGTTTTAGCTCAGACCTGGACACAATGCTATGATGGTTTAGACCAAGAATCCTTGGTTATCCTACTATCCTATCTTGAATATTTGCCCAAAGTAGATGTGCAAGGAAGAATAAAAACAAAGAAAATGTATACACACTGTTTTTCTTCTACTACTTTCTTGGCAATGAGTATCAGCTGAAGGACTTCCTGAAGATCATAAAGGTTGTCTGTTCACTAACTTGTGATAGCTCTGTGTTCCAGATACTTGTCAAATATTCCCTTCACCCCATGTAAATTTTTAGCATCCAAACAATTTTTTTTTTTTTTTTGGCAAAGCATTCTGTGTTATCTACCATCTGGTATATGACAAGCCACCTTCTTTTCTGTCTTTCGAATCTGGCTCCTACAAACTTGATCTCATGGTGCCAAGCTCTTGTAATTTAAGAAATGATGAAGAGTCACTTCCTTTCTGCCCTTTTGAGACCACTCTGGAAATATCAGGAGTTCTTTTCCAAGTTACCTCTTGTCCAGATTAATGAATCATCGTTTACACATTTATTTCTTATCTGGAAGTTATGCCTTCCTTATTTTGGAATGGTGTAAACTGTTCACTTTTGTGTAGTAGACTCTTAAATTCTTTGTGTAGTGTTTATACTGGAGTTTTATATGCTTTCAGTGGTGGGATGATCCATCTCTGTGTCATTATAGATCAAGGTATTTCCTGTTCATAGTATTCTGTTACTAATGTTTCTTATCTACAGTCTTTTTGTAAAATGTTTGTTTGATGTTTCTGTGAGGCAGGAAATGTATGTATGTCCTAATGCCTCATTTGGTATTTTCAAAGCACTGCTTAGAGCTCCAGGGAACACCTTAACAGTCAGGATAACAGGAGCATTTGACAGGGCAGAACTAGGCATTACTGAAAAGCTCTCAAGATCCCTTGGAACTTGTACTGAGACTAGAATAAATTCCTATCAGATATAAATGTATCCAGTGGATAAACTGTATGTAATTGCAGAATCACAGAATAGTTGTGGTTGGATGGCACTTCTGGTGATTTAGTCCAACTCTTCTGCTCAAACAAAAGTAGATTAGAGCAGGTTGCTCAGAGCCTTGTTCAGTCAGGCTGTGAATATCTCAAGGATGCAGAGTCCCCAGTCTGTCTGGACAAAGTTGGGGGTTTTTTTTCCTACATTTAAATAATTTCCTGTATTTCAGTTTATGCCCGTTGCCTCTTTTCACTGGATACTGAGAAGAGACTGACTTCATCCTCTTTACACCATCCCATTAAATATTGATACACATTGATATGATTCTCTTCTGTCCTCCCCAACCTTGCACTGAGCAATCCCAGCTCTTTCTGCCTCCTCTCATATGAGAGATGCTCCAAACCAGCTGATGTGAAACCTGTTTTCTTAGTCAACCCCACTACACCTGTTCTGCATCTATGAATTTTTCTTTAATTTTTTTTTAATGTGGGCATCTCTGAAAGAGTTACATATTTTTCCACGGGCTTCCAGGAATGTGTAAAATTTTATGCACTATAGATTTATAGTATCCAGCTTTAACTAAGAATTGGTAAGAATTTAGTAGCATCTGACATGCTGGGACTCTGCTTGAAGAAGAAAAAGAAATAGCTGCTTTGTATTGTAACCAGATGTGTAATTTGTGAACATCCTTTGTGACCAGCGTGCCATCGCAGCTGCTTTTAAATACTCACATTGTGGATTTTTAAAAATCATTCAGTAGTTGGAGAGTCATAAGGGTTGCCTTGTATCTTTTACAGTATCAGCTGGAAAAACAGTGGCATAAATGAACGTGCACATTCCAGCTGTATGTTTCCAGTATTACTAAGAAAAGTGACCTTCACCAGTTGTCCTACCTTATGCTTTACTGTAGATTTATTTCAATAACTTTCATCTTTTGTCATCATTTGTCATTTTTGTGTGTGATGTGGTATTGCAGTTTTCAAAGGAACTTTAAAATAATGTTGGAAATTTTTAATAATAGTTGTGGACCCATTTCATTAACTACATAGAACCATATAGATACATTCTACTCTTGTCGTTCTTATGAAATATCTAACATCCTGCATCTGTTAAGTTTTAGAGTTCTGTTCTTTTTCTTGTACTAATGAATGTTCTATGTTTGTTTTTGAAAAATGAATTAGTATTTCATGCTGGTAGCATTCCTGTCTCATTGTCTCATCCATTATTCTGTTCCTCTGCAGGAATATAAATAAGTACAAGACTTCTGTGGTATTTAATAGGAAACATCGTACTAGTCTGTTTAAAAAATTTTTTTTAAATCTCGACAACAAAAGCAAAGTACAACAGTATACATCTTAAGAAAAAAGTGGACATAGATAATTTAAAGTTTTTTAGATAATGTGTTCTTTGAAGCTTTCTAACACTTACATTTGTAGGGTTACCTTGAAGAATTGGTACGACTCAGAGAAAACCAGCTATCTGAATCCGTCTCACAGAATAAACTGCTGTTACAAAGAATTGAAGATATGGATCTAGCCCATAAAATGGAGAAGGAGCAGCTGGAATATATCATTGTGGAACTGCAAGACCAGTTGTAAGTTAGTATATGGAGAAAAGTTGTTAGAACAGTGTTTCTTAAATTATTTAACTTATTTAACTATTCAATATGAAGATCTTATGGTTCTGTGGAAATGAGTCAAAATTCTGGAAAAAATTTGATGTAATGTACTTTTTTTTATTTTTTAATTTTTTTTTTTGCCTGAGAAGTCGTATTCTGAAATGGCTCCCCTGAAAACTGCTGTAGTGTTTGGAAAAAGCTTACAGTAAACTGCTTTACATTTTTAATGCATTTTTATAAAATATTCTTTATATTTTATTAGTTCCAACTTTAAGACTACCCTTAAAAAATATTGGAAGCAGCTTCCTTTTAAACACTACTTTTAAAATGTTAGGCAGGAGAGGATAAAGAAATATTTATTTTCTTTGTATAGATTCTATTTGATTTGATGTGGCTCAGACACAGTAAAATTTGATCTGGTAGTCCTAAAAATATTCAAATTGATGAAACACTTTGCTCTTCACACTTTCTTCAATGCAAGCCAAAATGCTAAAACAACAGGAGAAAGTTTTATTTTTTAATAATATATGTGAACCCTAATATAAATATTTGAGTATATTATGATCCTTACATAGTTTATCCTCCCAACCGTGTCTGTTGTGTAGGGAGATACTGTCTTTTTGCAGAGCTGCTCCCGGGTAATGTTTAAAGACCCAGACAGATGGGAGACTTGCTGAGTGGTGATAAATTGCCACAAGACTGCTATAGCGAGCATCTGCAGTACTTGTATGTTCTGTTCTGTTCATAACAAATACAGGATAAATTACCTTAAATCTGGACTAATTTCTCTGTGTCTGAGCCCTGAAATAAAATTGAAATCATCTGCAATGTTGGAAACAGTCCAGGATGAAGAGAATATAAAGATGGCTTTCGGGTAGGTTGGCAGAGGTAGGTTCCCTCTGCCTAATGCCGCGCAGAGACACCACCTGGAAGGGTCTTTTCCATGCAGTAAAAAGTCCTTCTAGCTTGTAAACAAAGGCTTTTTTGTTTGGTTGGTTTTTCTTCCCCTCTGTGTCTTGTGGTTAGTCATTTTATTGCTAGTGCCTGAAATGGATTTAATGAAAATCCTCAGGAATACAGCATTTGCATTTTATTTATGTCAATTTCAGAGTGGAGGAAGAAAAAAGTTGCGGGTTTTTTAATTCTTTTTTTAGCCTTTGATTTGTTTTGTATTCTGATTGACTGTAAGCTTTTGAGAGATACCTGTTCTCTGAACTTACTGGTATAGCTAGTGATTCATGTTACACTTCTTTGGCCTCCCTGATTATTTGGGAAGGTTGGGGGGAAGGTGTGAGCTCGCTTAAACCCACTCTGGTACTTGGGAATTTTGAACATTCAGACCTGCTGTTAACTTTATGCTATCAGGCTGTTCTAAAGATACCAGTCTTTGGGGTTTGATTTTTGTTTGCTGGCTTTCTTATGTAAAGGCTCAAACTGTGGAGCAGTTTCTGTTGTATCTTGACGTGTGTTCTTGTATAGCTGTTTGTGAGACACTGCAGTCAGGAGCCTTGGCAACACTAGGTATTTGGAGAGAGGTGTAATTTTCCATTGTTATTGCTATGAGTGTAGCGTGCCTGCAATGAACTCTTTTTAAAGTGTGTTAGAAGCTCATAGTTCCTTATTGGGGAGAGGGAAGGGAAGGGAAGAAAAGGTTTCTGATGGTCAACACCAGTCATAATTAACATGTTTTAATCATTCTTTCATATTTGTTTCCTCTCCCTAGTCTCCCCCCCTTTTTTCTTTTTTTTTTTTTTTTTTAATTTTAACTGACCAAGGATGACCTAGCAGCAGAATATGTTGTATCAGTACTGTGTCTGTAATGAGGCATGAGTTTAGCCAATTGGTTTTTATGGTCCAGCCATTTTAGAATGATGTTCACATAGTTCCAAGTCTTTGTTCCCCTACCATTAGCAGCTTTTCAAAGTAGTAAATGTATGCATAATTTTTTAAAAATCTTTATCATCAGGAAAGAGCAAGTTTGGGATTGTAATTCTACCCAAGGCATACTATACTACTGTTGACATTTGATTTAGGATCATTTCCTGTGTAATGGAAACTATTATAAATAAACTTCCCATATTTTCTTTTTAATAATGTTTTTGTATTACACTGGCTATTGTTAAGGTAGCAAGTTCTATCGCTTCAGACTTCTGTTGAGTAAGTATTTGTTGATGTTTCCAAAATGGTATTTCACAGGCATACAGGTCACAATGTTTTACACAGTCTCAATGGATTTGGGCAGAATCAGAGTCTATGTCTAGGTCTGCCCCATTGCTGCCCACCTCACACACACAAAAAGTCAGGAGTGGGGAATAGAGATTTGACTGTGTTGACAGTATAGGTTGTTACTGTTGCTGACCTGGAAACTGGAAAACACTAGTGATCAACAAGGCTTTCAGATTATAAATTAGATTATCTACAGAGAAACTTTTCAATATTCACATTTAACAAGGCAGTTTGCCATAAACATGAAATAAATATGGAGATAGGAGACTGGAGAAACTTGGAAGTAATTTTTGTTTTACAGCTGCTGTGCAAAACTCAAACTTCTACAATTTTCAGTGTTTTAAGTGTCAAAACTACAATGAAGAACACAGTTTTCAATTTAATTAAAAGCCATTTCATGGATCTCATTAATACCAGTATCTGGAAAACAGTGAAGCTGAAAATTTACCAAATTAGTTATTAACAGGAGCATAACATTTTCTGTGTTTCTCAGTTTAATTAGATTTTTTAGTAATACGCCCATCTATCTTGGAGATTGAACGTCTCATTTTGCTGACAGGTGTCTGATGGCAAATCAGGTTAGAAAAGTGGAATTGCAATACCCCATGTAATCATCAGTCAAACACATTTAAACTAATGCACAGCTGATCAAGAAGAAGGTTCAGACTAGATATTCGGAAACATTTCTGTACCAGGAGGGTGGTCAAACGCTGGAACAGCCTTCCTAGAGAGGTGATGAATGCCCCAAGCCTGCTGGTGTTTAAGAGGCATTTGGATAGTGCCCTTAATAATACGCTTTAACTTTTCATCAGGCAGTTGGACTAGACCATCATTTTAAGTCTCTTCCATCTGGAGCTACTTTGCTCTTTCGCGACACTTCTAGCATCTCCAGATGATGTGATTGCCTAGTAATATGTGTCAGATGTAATAATAATGAGGAATATTCTGGCTTTCATTTGCTTTCTTCAGAAGTGTTTGCCATAACTGGGATGTGTTTTTGCCTGAGACTTGTCATAGTTGAACATTAGAGGACAGTGCTTTAGGCTCCACTTTTCTATAGAAATAGTGGGGTTTTTTTACAGTGAGGGTGGGGCAGTTCCTAAGGCCTTAAAGGGCTTTACATTAACAGCTCACAGAAGGACAGCCAAGAGAAGCCTGCAACCCACGGTGTGTCTAACTGAAGAAAACAGGTTGAATTCCGTAACATTCAAAATGTGATGGGAGAGGGATCCCAGATCATCACGGAATGGTATTCCGGAGTATTCAAAACTCACAGAGGCAGCCATTTCTTCCTCCTCTTAAGATCCTGCAAAGAAGTGTTGAAAGTCTCTTGGAGCAGAGATCCATTTGATTGTGCACGCCATCAGTGAAAAACATTCAGTGAAAAACCTGCACACATCAGTGAAAAAAATTACCCCCCTAATATAGGTACATTTGTTTATAAATTATACACGTGTACTACTCTGCTTATATACGAGGGATGCTTCAAAAGTAATGCCTCCTATTTTATTATGGTGGCCCACAATGTCAGAGGCAGATGTTGGGGCTACAGCCATAGAAGTTGAACCTTCTCATCGATATTCCGTTAAGTTTTGTTGCTGCAAGACAGATGGCAGCAGAGGGGCTGTCTGACAATGTGGGGTCTGACAGGGCGGTCGTATGAAGCGAAGGAAATTTCCACAAGTTAAAAATTGCACCCACTGACATCCATCGACACTGTTGAACGTTTACGGAGATGAAACAGTGGGTGTCAGCACAGCGAGGGGGTGGGTGGCGCGTTCCAGCCATGGTGACAGTGACGGTGGGTCCTCTCCACTGGTGCAGATTGTTACGAGGATGGCACGCAGGCTCTTGTTCATCGCTGGGGAAAATGCTCAGCCCATGGTGGAGACTGTGTCGAAAAATAGTGTTTTGTAGCTGAGAATTTGCTCTGTCAGACAGCGTTATTGTGCTCTTTGTATCTGTTGTGGTTTCTATGAAATTATGCAGTAAATGGGAGGCAGTACTTTTGAGCAACCTAAGTAGTATGTACATTATAAAACATACAAAAAACTGAAATCAAAAAGGATCATATAAAGATGAAATAAATACAAATTTATTCTTTTTTATTTATTAACAGTACAAAAAGTATTTTCGTCCTGTACACCAAAGGATTGAATTACACACCCCAGTTTGGAGACCACTGCCTTGAAGGACTAGTTAGCTCAGTCAAAGAAGTGACTGAGCAAAATCTGGAACTGTTTGTCCACAACATCCTTGCATTAAAACTTTATCTCAGTTTAAACAGGCTTTTTTCCCCCCTTAGAGTGATTCTGTCTTTCTTTCAGCTTACTTGCTATCTGAGGCAAACTCTGCTCATCTTTGTAACTTTAAAGTTAGTTCAGATTCTGCATCATATATAAATTGATCAATTTCCCGAATAGTGACTCATCTCCTGCATAGTGACTCACTGATGTTACAAAAGCTAATAAAAAAACCAAAGAAATAATTTTAAATAAAGTGATAAGGAAAAAGGAAAGTATTATATACAAAGGTAAACCCTCAACCTAAAATGGTTTAATTTTCTTTTTTCTGCTGTGATTTTTGTGGAAATGATAATAATGGTTTGCATAATGTTTACCAACCTAGGTTTCCTCCTAAGGTATTTTTCAGGTTCTCAGGCTGGTATGGCTGGTATAAGATGGTACAGCACCTTTGTCCCATCTGATGCAATGTTTTAATTCTTTTTATCACATGTATTGAAAACATATTTCTTAGATTTAGTGGCTATGCTATATTTTATACTGCTCTGTTTTTTATATTCCTCTGCTCTTTCCTCCCGTATCCCTGTCTTATTTTGGTGTTTTGTGGAGGGAAGAAACATCAGGAACACTCTTCCGCGTTTGGCGTTGTCTTTGTTTATAAGAGTCTTTTATAAACAAACCTTTGTTTATAAGTCTTTTGATAAGACTCAAATGGTATTGTAGGGACACTCATGTCTTGCATTGCATTAAGCTTTTCTGTATAATTTAGAAATCTGTGTATGTTTTAGCAAATCTTAAAGCTAGATTTATTTAATTTGGCTGTTACTTCAGAACTGATTAGTCTTTTCAAGACCCAAATAGTGCTTGTACCCCATTCTTAGTATTTTATGTAATACAGCTGTCTGATAGATCCAGCAATACTACAGTTCCTATCTGGATAATACAAATGCCTTTGTAAAGAGAGGAGATGACAGTTTCACTGCAACCCTGAGAAGACCCTTTGTTTCAGTGACACTCTTCAACTACAGTAAACGTTCTGTTTATGTTTCCACTGCTGACTTGTATACAGCCTGTCACTTACGTTTTACTCTTTTCCAGGCATTGTCTCTTAGAGTACTCTGTCCATACACCTATTACTCCATGTGTCAGAACTGTGTTGAGCTCGAGCTAATGCAGCCTGCCTTTCAGAGAAGTTCATCAGCCCGTTCTCAGCAGCACCTGAACACAGACACAATAGTTCTTTGAGAGCAGCATGGTCAGAGTAAAGTCATACGTGTTTAAGTCCAGGCAAAATAAGCTTCTCTGTTTCAAAAACACCAGATTACGGAGAACTTAAAGGAAGATTTGCTATATTGTTTGTGGCAAAGATGATTCCTTTCCAAAGACTCATCAATGCCCCGTTTGGTTAAAAAAACTTGCTTATGAAAATGGTATCTGTGCTTTCATTGTTTTGTCAAGATACTATTTGTAAATGCTCTAGAGCCTTCAGGGTGCTGCCACAAACACTCTGCTCAAGAGCAGGCAGGGGAGGGTCACAGATGAAGGCACAAAGCTGTAGAGGCTATAACTGTGCTAGCAGGTGTAAAGCAGAGAAATGCTTGTCCAACAAAACAGAAAGCTCTGAGCAAAGGCTTTGAAATTTAGCCTGTATTTTGTGCCTCCTTGGGAGTAAAATGTTAAATTTGGGTTGCTGGGTTTTGTAGTCCTTGCTCAAAAACTGAATCATTTGGAGAAATAGGAAAGCTGGATCACTTTTTTAGTACTCTTCCCTTCATTTTCAAATACTCCTCTTGTAAGACTTTTTTTTTTTAAGGAATTGAATTCCTGCACTGCATAAGTACAGTAAATCCCATTTAGTTTAACTTCTTTATTTTCTCACTGAAAGGAAGTTGGAGATTTAATTTTAATATTTGATCTTCTTGGCAAAACGGAGAATGCTAATCCTTCTTTCCTTTTAAAGCTTTCACGGATCCTTGCTATCAAACATTAATTCACATTAGCCACACTACTATTTGTAATGCTTCCTGTATGTCCTCTGTATCCCTAAAGTTTGAAGCAGCAGTTTTAGTATTGTAGTCTGGCCTGTTTTCAGCTCTTTCTTTTCTCACGTTATTTGTACTTCTTTTTTTAAGCAGCACAGAAAAATCATTGCGTGTGTGTTTTGTTTAGACAGTGTTTTGGATTTTGGTTTTGTGGTATTCTTTCTTTCGAAGTTTGCTGCAATATTGTACTTCTGTTTCTCAAAGGTGTGGAGAGACAGCAAGAAGGGAAGTTCTGTTTGCAGCGAGGTAGAAAACTGTAAAGCCACAGGTTTCCTTTTTGCTTAGAAGTATTACTAGGAAGAGTTTATTTGGGTGTAGCACATGAATAGACAGACTCCTGCAATTCAGACAGGAGCATACAGAATAAGGGACAGCAAAGAAATATGCAGAATTATACAAAATTGCAACCAAGCCTCTGCAGTGACAGAGGACATGCTATTCTTAGAATCCAGAGGGATTGCATGAGTTTATTGGGCAGCAGGAAGCCGAAAGCTTCTGCATTAATAGCAGCCTGAAGAAGAGGACTTACTCTGCAAGACACAGTAGATAGGGAGGGTTTTCTTTTTAAACCCTCGTATTTTAAGATCTTACTCTGAACTTTTAAAAAAGGGATTTAAAAGGTTTATACTAAAATAAACCTTAAATTCTAAAAAAGTTAAAAGATTTTGAAGTTTTTGGTGTCTTCAAGGACTAGATGTGTTGGTACATTTACAGCACAATGCTGGTTGACTCCGAAGTGAAAAATACTCGTATGTATAAAGAGAATCCCCTCTGTGCTCTCTTTCCC
>NW_010399599.1:9985-13717 GCF_000710305.1 Buceros rhinoceros silvestris
TCCCTTTTTTCTTTTTTTTCCCCCCTCTATCCTTCCTTGGTGGATTAGAGAATCAAATCACGGGGAGTTTCCTTTGCCTGTTTTACATATTTAATGACCTTAGCCTGGCAATACGTTCCCTTCTCTGAGTTTCTAATGTGTAACACTAAAATCTGTTTTAATAGTGGCATACTTTCTCTTTCTTCCCATAGCTAGACTTCTGTGGATAAAGGCATTGCATAAAAGTAGCAAGCAAGAAAGCTTTAAGTTACTTGGACATTAGGACTTCATGCATTCCAAATTCCAGAATTTTTATCCACTGTAAAGTTGGGAGCAGGGTGAAATAAGGCCTTTCAAAATAATAATGAGAAGTATTGAATTCTTTGCATACTCAGTGCAACGCAGCTGCAAATGATGTGCATTTCCAGGACGAAAGCATGTTATGTGGATCATGGAGTTTCTTCCTCTGTAATATTACCTGAACTGTGGCAGAAAAAGAGTACTTGCTTTGGCATAGTTATGCTAAAGGACCTACACAACAAACATCATTGTTTTCCTCTTAATTTCACAAAGAGGATTATCTCATGTCTAGGACAGGTGAACCTGAGCTTTTGATTTCATAAAAGGGTGTGAGTAACTTGGTACTCACTGCGAATGGAGGGGATAGAGAACACCAGCTAAAAAATAAGTCAGTCAATCCTGGTGCATAATCATTAACTCCTGGAGTACAATCGTAGAGACTGAATTTGATTAATTTGATGAATTCGATGTCTTTGTGCTTTACCCATTTAGATAAATAAACTTGCATTACTATTTGATTCTGAGAGTCATGATTTTTCTTGCTGAGTTTCTTAACCCTCATATTCATTTGCTGTGGGTTTGCTTCTATGTTCTGGAGGATATGGATAGGAAAAACCTAGTGTTTTATAGTGCTTATACATAAACGAGAAGAGTTGAACAAAAGGTGTTTTTACATTCTTCTAATATTTCATGCAAGTTACATGAAGTTCTCTAGCAAACTAAATGGACTTCAAATAGGAAAAATATAACTAATTTTTGTAAGGGTGGAAGAACGGTGTCAGGTTAGAATGACAAGGAGAGGCTAGTTCTGTATTTGCAGAGATATTACTTTATCATTGATATACTGAAGCAATGTCTCTAAGATTCTTTAGACAAAAGAAATAGATACTTAAACTATCCAAAATTCCAGTTTTATTGGCTGCGTTTATTGATTTAAATAAATCAGATCAAGAATTAAGTTTCATCCAGTAAAAAGGAATAGAAAAATTCATTTTATGCTTTCAAAACAGAATTAAAATGTTCTCAAAATACAAGAAGTTTGGCCAAGAGAAAGGTGACTTACAGGTCAATGTGCGTATACACACAGTCACAGCAATTTTTGTGGTTTGTTTGTTTTTTAACATAGGGATGGTATATTTATGTGACTGACATGGAAGAAAAAGTCTTTGAATGACAAACTCTCTCTGAGAGGATATTTACTAAAGGCAAATCTGATAATCTGTGGGGAAAAAAAAAAAAAGCTGTTTATTGAGAGTCCTCCATTTTCCAGCAGAAAGGATCTGATCATTGAAGGACTGAATTAAAATCTGCTCTTTACCTTTTTAATAGTTTGGTTGCTAGTCTAGTTCAGTATTTTTCTTGTTTTCAGTCAAGACCTGCTATCTGGGGAAACTGGTTGTGTTGTGCCTGTTATGCTCCTTCAGAGGAATCAGGCCTGATTATTTGTCCAAGATGTGAAGAGTGTCAGTTGCTGCAGTAGTATTTTAATGAGCACACGCAAAGTTAACGTATTGTAGTGTCTTTTCATTCAGTCTGGATGTCTGTATTCCAAAATAAAATCTCCACCACACTTAGATTAGAACTCAAGAGCCAAGCTGCTGGTCTTCTGCCAATATAAGTTTATCTGAGTTACTCCAAAGGTCAAGGAGATCGAAGGCTGTATGAAATTGGTGACACTGATTTTATTACTGGAGGATATATTTCAAAATCTCTAGGAGATAATAAAGGATGACTAAAAAGATTGCTGAAGAAACTTCAAGGGGATCTGTTCTGTGGTGCAGCTAGTACAGTTGCTGTTACACATGAAGATCTGCTGGCCAATCACAGAGAGTAAGAAAAAGTGGTGTGGTAGGACGTGTCTGCTTTTTTTCACTGCAGCAGCTGCCTTTAGAAAGTCTGCTGGAAACTAACTGCTCTGGCATCTAATTTGGAGAATACTGTGTCTGTGCACAAGGCACAAACCTGAGAGAGGTGATAATGTTGCAGCATCAAAATCTACTGGTAAGTAACTCATTTTCATACCTGCTGATATAATTTCTCTAAGTCCAATGACATACCAGTCCAGACAGCTCACTGTCTTGCTACGGTACTGACGATTTGAGAGTAGCCTTTTGTTTTAGAGTGGTTTCTATGGATTTTAGTTATGGTCATGTATGCTATCAATTTCAGTTTGCATTCCATATTTCCTATCGTAAATAAAGGTTTTTTTAAGCTTGTTCTTTTTGATTCAAATGTGTGGTTTGGTTTTTTTTTTTTAAAGCTTTTGTTTTCACTTTTACTTTTCACTACTCAGGTAGTTCTTGAACTGGAGAAATCATCTGATATAATTCCCTTTCTTAGGGAATTATGTCTGTTTGGTTTATTTCCTGTCTTCATCTGCTGGTAGGAGGGCAAATTGCAAACTGGACTGGCATTTTCTGGATTTGGAGAAATTAAACTTGCAGGTAAGAAATTACTGGTTTTTCACAGGTGTAACTGGAACAACTGACTTTTTGTTTATTAAACAAAAAAAATATGTAAATGGGCCTTTCAGAAACGGCTTCCAATGGCATGAATCTCAGACAGCCAAGAATTTTTTCATTTTTAGATGTACCATAAATCTGTTTAACTTCCCTGCTCTCATAATAAATTCTTATATATTCCCCCTACTCTGCACAGAACTTTCTACACTAACAGTGTCCTGGTTTGAGTTAGACCAGCACTAATTCTGTTCAGTGGTTTTACTTTTCAGCTCAGTCTCTGCTCAGTGATGGCACTTTCTGACGGTAACGGCATGTTTTTGCAGACAGTGTCTGCTTCAGGGAGTGCTAACATTTGATGTTGACAGTTACTGCCAGGGACTGGTCTGCAGAAAGGCTCTGGCTTGTACTTGCTCCTGTGCAGACCAAGGTCACTGCTCAATCCTTGTTAAGGGTCGAGGGACCGAGGTAACAACTCCTTGAATTCCTTAACGATCCCCTTTGTCTCGCTAGAGACAGAAGGGGTTCAAGGGGAAAAAAAGAAAATTCACACCTCGGTCTGCATTCGGAAAACTGAAACAAACTTTTAATAAACAATAAAACCATACAACTCTACACTATTTATATACATAGGCACAAACCAAGAAAAAGGAAAAAAAACGAAGAAGAGAGGACTTAGATAACCAGAGTTCTTAACAGTCTGTTCTTTTCAAGGTCAGTTCTTTGCAGGCAGCCAGCGGCGAGGTGGGAGTGAAGGCCTTTGCAGCTGCATCTCCGGTGGAGAAAGTGAAAGTTCTTCCCGTGGCGAGATGGTGGGGGGAGAAACCCCGCGGGCAGATTTAACAGCAGGAAAGCTCTTGGTACGAAACGATAGGGAGTTCGAATATTCTCACCCGATTCAGACGAAAACTCACGGCAGTAATAGTTCACAGTCTGTGATCCTCAGCGTTCCGGGAGGCGCAGCCCTCAGGTCTCGGCCTGGTCGACCGACGGT
>NW_010399599.1:14419-21523 GCF_000710305.1 Buceros rhinoceros silvestris
GTCTGAGGAGGACTCTGTCCATGCTGCTTTTGATCCCAATCCGTGCATCCCTGAATCCAGTTCTGGAATCCAGCTCCTGAATCTGGTTTCCCATCTGCTGCTGAGCCCAAACTGGGCCTTCCTCTGCATCTGTCCACAGCATCAGTGGTGACAGTGACGTAATTGCCATCAGGGGGGTTGGGTTTGGTATTGGTTTTATTTGTATATATTTTATTTTATTGTTATTGTTTCATTAACACAATTCATAAAACTCTCTCTCTCCCTTATTCCGTTTCTCTTCCCCTTGGAAAAGGAGAGGGGTTAGTAGAGAGCATCTGTCATTCATGTAGTGGCTGACCCAGCCGGACTCTTGACGTGCAGTCTCACTGTGTTAGTCCAGGATACGCTATTCATCTCACACACTGCCTTTCTTACATTCATAAAACAATCTTACAATGTCTTATTAAGATCCACTCTATTCTCCTTGTACCAACTACCTTCCTGACATTATTACATTTAGAAGCCATTGTTTTTACCTTCTTTTTGGCTTTCAAGTTTTTATTTTCCAGTCTGAAGAAAATAGCTTGTTCTATGCGCTTGTATGCTTGGTTTCACTAAAACTTTATCATATTTCCTTCTTTTTTTAACTTCTCTCTTTAGTAAAATCTTTTGACTCTCTTACTTTTCCTCTTCCTTTTGGAATGTCCTTGCTTTTACTCCTCTATTAAATGGCTTAACATATTGTCTGCTAACCTTATCTTGTATCATCCTTAAATCATCACTGCTACAAGACTAATAGAAGAATTTTGTATTGAATTTTATTCGAAAATAGAAATGTATACTTGTGATCTTCAGTGTTATGATGTATTATGATTTTGTTCCAAGTTATGCTTATAAGTTATGAAGTCATATCCTTCATAAAATCTAGGCTTTGAGTCTCTGTCTGCAGGCGTTCAGGTCATTCTCATTTTCAATTGGTGTTTCTCACCAGTGGTTCGTTCTTGGGAATAGAGGTGATAGGATAAAATCTGATTATACATAGGCTGTTCCAGTTCAGTGTGTTTTACTACAGACCAGCATTTTATATAGAAGCTTATATATTACATTACATTATTTTTGTGTGAACTTTTGGTAACATTTTTGAAATGTTTTCCAGTCAAGACCCACGGTGTTCAGTAGTTCCTCTTTTTTTGATGTATGTGTAAATAACAGAAAATACTAATTCTACATTTTATTCTTAAATATGTTGTGAAACTTGTAAATTTCACCGATATCCCTATTTGCCATTTGTACCTCTCCAACAATTCTTCATTTCATATTTTTGGTCTGTGAAGACTTTATTCTAATTTTTCCTCTGAAAGCTTTTATATACCAAGCTTCTTTTGATATACGAGCAGGTAATTTGAGTGGTAATATTCTTTGATTAAACAGCCTGAGAGAAAACATACAGAGGAAAAGCTCACAACCTTCATTGAACTCATTGTGATCATTAGGAAAGACCTACTTCAGACCCTGCAGTATCACAGGCTAGAGGTGGCCAGCACTAGTTACAGTGTTTGTATTCTGAGGAACAAGAGTGCTGCTGTAGAAATTCAGTCTGCTGTGGATAAAATAAATCGTTGTCTTTGGAGAGCTCTTAACTTCTAGAAAGAGCTCCTTTTATCTGACCAAGAGCAGGACAGCACTCAATAATCTTCTGCAGCATTTTTTCGCATAGAGTGTTTTGAAATTTCTATGTTGTTTTCATTAAAATGTGATCTCATTTCCTTCCTTTTTAACTCCTTTCAGTAGTAATTTCTGTTGTCTCCATTTCTTTCCCTGTTTTTGAACAGGAGCATGATAATTCTTTTTCCTCATGGTGATTTAAGAGTTTGAGGATGATGCATGCTGTGTAGACATGGCACTTACAGACACGGTTCAGTGGTGGATTGGCAGTGCTAAGTTAACAGTTGGACTCAGTGATCTTGAGGGTCCTTTCCAACCTAAATGATTCTATGATTCTGTGTAGTTCAATACTTTAACCAGACTTAAGATAAGTCTGGTTGATATGCATAAATTGATAGTGCTTTTGTTTATCGTGAGAGAATTGCTGTTTGCAAGCAGTGCCTTTAATAAGTCCTTGCTGCAGTGGACTCTCATGATACTTCAAAAATGCATGCAAGAGAGCAAACAGCTAAATAATCTACATGGCTGAAAAGATAGGTGGTAACTACCAGCACCTGCTGTGAGTATTTTGTCTAACTTCCTATTGTCTATACTACTATTTTATATATTCTTAATACTGCATTTGGACTGATTTTATATTGCCTTACCTTTTTTGTGGGGAAATTTTGTCTTTTTATGTGCCCTTACTGAGGTTCCTGTCTTGTGAGGTTCAGATACCACCAGAATAAAAACCACATTGTTATAATAGACCCGTCGACAATGTTATTTGTGAATCCACATAAATGCAGTGGTACCATGAACAGCTATTTAATTCGCTATGCAGTGTGGCGTTCCAGATAACAACATGGCATTTGGCTTTCAACTCCTGAGTACAATCAGTATGGAGATACGTAAATTAGCTATTTGCTTCAGGCCTCATATAGTCAAACGTGTTGTAAAGCAGCATTTTACTGTTGCCTGGAATTTCTTGGATTGGAGGATTTGTGGGTTAACAAGCAGTATTACTTTTGTTTCTAGAGTTGTTCTGCAGCAATATAAGCGTAGTTTGGAGATTGCCTTGTACAATTGGAAAAAGGCTGATCTTGTCTTGTAGCCTGGAGAGCCAGGCTACAAGCGTATTCCTCATTTCTGTATGACTTTTGGCAGGTGATTTCCAATATTGCGTATTAGCTTCCTTGTTTCCAGAATTTTAGAAAACCCATCCGCCTTATGGGAATATGAGGCAAAACTCATTTGAACTTGTAAGGTACTTATTTAACACATTTTCTAAAATTTTAAAAACAAATTACTAGAAACTGTAGGGTGGTAGAAACCAGAATAACTATGTGTTCTATTTTACCTGGAAGCATATAAGGGAAATTAACATGTAAGGGTTTTAGTTCATTCTGCAAAAGTATTGGCGGTAGGGGCGTGGGTGTTCAAACTGCAAAAATTGGGGGTGGGGGTGGAAAGGACATCACGTTCTCATAGTTGGTTTGCAAAATAGTTGGCCTATTAATGGTGGCAGAAAGAATCTTTAGAATGCAGTTGCTTTTTAATTGCTCTTGCAGGAAGATTCTAGTTTCAAGTTTTTTTTCTGATCCCAAAAACATCTCTCAATAGGTTTCCAAGTTGTTTCCCCTAAGAAAAATGAACAGTTTAAGATGCTTTACGAAAATCATAATCTCTCGGTCGCTCAGAGTAGAACATCAGCTTGGTCACGAGTATCTGTCTGTGTTTTCTTTCTGTACCTTAAGAAACTGCATTTAATAGACTGAGATTTACTGCTTTTTGTATTCGCAGGACTGTGCTAAAGAATAATGACTTGAGATCAAGACAAGAGTTAACTACTCACCTCACCAATCAGTGGCCTTCCCCAGGAGCTCTGGATGTCAATGCTGTTGCCTTGGACACTCTACTCTATAGAAAGCACAATCAACAATGGGATGAGTAAATGAATACTTATTTTGATTCATTTTTAGAGGAACAGAGAAAATCAAAATTACACATTTCCCTTACCGTACTCTGAAATGTATCCTATTGGAATTACTTGTTACAAGGTTCAAGGATCAGCTGGCAGGAAAAATCAGTTTCTCTCACTTAACATAAAAATTTCCTTCCTTTGGATTATTTTCTTTTTTAAGGAAATCATTGCTTTAGGAAAAAACAGTGTTTTAGGAAACAACAAAGAAAAGAGTGTTTAAGAGAAAAAACATTAACTGCCTAGGTTTTTTTAGAAGGCTTTTTAAGTAGACTTGAAGATATCTAGTTAGACTGTTAAATGTATTACTATTAAATACTACTTGCTTTGCAGGAAAAGTTTTCAAAGTCTGGACCAACTTTCAGCAGAAGTCAGTCTTTCTCAGTCCTCGCTGGATCCAAATCACTCGCAGGATGGGAAGCAGGACAGAATGAACTTGTTAAATGAAGGTACCGAGCTAGTCTAGTGGCTTCATTTTGTTTTGTTCTTTATCGCTTTGATCTTCAGTCCCTGTGTGATTAATTTTCAGTATGAACAAAATGTGCACTGAACAGCATATTTTTTCATTGTTATGCAAATTGTTTAGTTTTTTAGTTTTTTATAGTCCTTTCCCTAAGGACTATACTTTGAATAAGTTTGGATTTATGAAAATACCCACCTCGCTGCAACCTGATAATTATGAGACTTTGTGCTGTATTTAAAGCTAAGCTTTAAAAAATGTTGCATATCTTCTCCATCACACAACCAGAGACAGTTCAACCACAAGAAGAATCTTTTGTCATCTTTCTACTACCACTAACTCACTTTTGAGTTCTTTTAAGTGTCCTTTTTTGTTTCCTAAAAGAAAGATTTCGGTTTGCAACTACCACTGTCGTTCTTAAATCTTGCATTCAACGTTTATCTGTGGAGGTGTAGCCAGACA
Source organism: Buceros rhinoceros silvestris (assembly GCF_000710305.1). Taxonomy (NCBI): domain Eukaryota; kingdom Metazoa; phylum Chordata; class Aves; order Bucerotiformes; family Bucerotidae; genus Buceros; species Buceros rhinoceros. The sequence goes on from NW_010399599.1 coordinate 18,946, forward strand.
GAGTTTCTGTTACAATAGACATAGGGACATGGTAGGACCCATGCTGGTATATAAATGTAATATGCCCCAACCCCCCTTTCAAAATCTGTACCCTTATCAAAGTTTAGCTGCTCCATCTTGTGGGCAGTTGTGAAAAGCAGAAAACTGATGGAAGACCTGAAATACTAGTAGTATTTTGGGTACAGAACACAAATTGCTGTAAAATTCTGTTTGAATCTCATCCAATATTAATTTTATTAAATAATAGACTTAACTATACAGAGCCTCAGTAGTTCATAACTGTAAAATTTCTTGTTTTTAAAATACCAGGAATGTAAATTTAGAACTTTTTAAAAACTGCAAACAGTCTTTATTTCGAGTTAACTTAGAGAAAGTGAAATAGAATCAGCACGGCTACTATGGAGAGTTCTTGTGCAGATCTACTTTCAACAGTTTTTTTGTGATATTAATCATTTGAAGTTATGCTTTGGTTTATCTTCTGTAAATTAAAATGTGGCAATACCACTGATCATAATAGTTTAGGTTTTGATTTCAACCCTCTGTTTTTAAAGTAGCATAACTTCTCACTTCTAAACCAGTGAGACTCATCAGTACCTAAGCTCTAACATAACATTGTAAGACACGGCATATGATCTGACTATTAAAATACCTCTGGTCTAACTCTCAGTATGGCAGTTTTAATTAGAAAATCAGAAGTAGTAAACTTTCACATTACTGTTAAGCCCACCTGTGTAGGCAGAATTTTAGCTTTACATTTGTCGAAATCAAGGGCTGTGCCCAAACAGTGCTACACTGTTCTATGTGTATTTCGTGTCCTCAAATTGAATATGTTCTTTAAAGGTTAGTTTTTATGGAAATAAAGGTTTTCCTAAAAGCGAAGACTTTTTAATAGAGCTAATCTAGTTCATTCTTTAAGGAAAGCTTTTCAGTCTCTTGAAAAAAGCTCAGCAGAGATGAGATCTAAAATATTTTCTGGAAACTACTAGTAAGAACCATAAATGATGCAAGAGAACTACATGTCAACTTTTTCTTTTTCCCCCATAATTAATTGTTGAGCAGGGCACAGTTTGTTTTTTTTCCTTACATCCTTCTCATGAGAATAAAACTTTTCTGCAGGAACAGGAGACACTATTTTTATAAATGCTACTTTATAGGTGTGATTTTTAAAAATTCTGGTAGACTGGCTTATCAATAAAATCTTGTGCCTGTGACCATTTAAGTTCATTTTAACCCCTAGTTTAAGGTGATTTTCTTTCTATTCTGCAAGTGAGCCAGGAGGATGAAATAGGGAAATGCTGGTAGATCAAAGTCTTTATAATGTAATTTATTAGCAGAGTTGACATAAAATAACTTTAATGAATGTTCTGAGAAGACATAAAATATGTTGTCCAATGCAGTCTTAGACCTATAGGTATGTTTCGTGGTAACTGTCAAGTGTATCTGGATGATAGGGCTGATACTTGCACTGCTAATCCTGCACTGCAGGGCTGTTTCCAGTGGTCAGAGCCTAATGCGCTTCAAATTACCAAGGTTTTAAAAACAGAACTTTTTTTTTTGCTGCTTGTTTGATTTAAGAAATCTATGCTGATTCCAGTTAATTCTACTCCTTTCTGAGGGATTTAAAATTAGATCTCTGGTATCGATGTTGTATTAGTAACATCACTTCCATTTATGTATAGTGTACTCATCCAAACCGGTGCTTGAATTAGTAACTTCAGTTCACCTTGTAGTCAGTGGAGCCTCTGATTCCCCCTCTGTAGGAAGCAGACGGACCACAGCCCAGCCTGTAATACACGGGCAGGGATCTCTTTACCACCTGGGCAGGGAAGGAATGGCATAAATTACGTGTCTTCCTAACCGCATTTATGAAGTATGTATGTGCTGAAGCAGTAACTGTAATTCATAACAGTGCAGATGAAATAGCTTAGTTCTTGTTCTTCTTACCAGGGAAGGAAGACACTCCATCGTTGCTTGGTCTTTGTGGCTCTCTTACATCAGTAGCAAGCTACAAATCTCTCACAAGTCTGAAATCAAGTGAATATCTTGCAAGTCCTACAACAGAGATGACAAGCCCAGGCTTAACACCATCCTGAGATACACACAAGAAGGAAGAGCTTTATGTTGTATGCATTTGGTTTGTTCCATCAAATGACTTGCAATCAAGACTGCTACTTCTGAGTTAAAAAATAAGCTGCTTTAATTTTTCTTTTCATGGTTACCTGTTTAATTCACAGATTCTGTCAGTTTTGATTCACTTTTTTTGCCCCCAGATGACTTTTAAGATTTTCTGGTTTAATCTTGAATTATTTAAAGCTCTTGGTCAGGTTCAGGACATATAATCTGATGCTTATGACAGATATTTAAAATGAAACTGTCGGAAACCATTCCCCTACTTAACTGCCATGACCTTTGTTTCTCCTTGCAATGGCCTGGCCCTACTCTAGCCATGGTGCTTCTTTGCAGTGCTTTAAATATCTATCAACTCTTGCGGAAGAGACAGGGAATCCTTATATGCCAGTCTTTGTAGGCAATTATATATTTTACCTAAAAATCCAGCTTTTCAACTGTGTACGTCGTG
>NW_010399599.1:21610-24126 GCF_000710305.1 Buceros rhinoceros silvestris
TGTAGGATCTCAAACAGCATATTTAACTGATAACAGCTCTTCTCAAGTTGACTTAATGTTAGATTTTGCATTCCTGTTAGTGTCATGGCGCTTAGGAGATGTCTGAATGGCACTGAAGAATCACACTGAAACACTATTTCTTGAGCTGCATGTGAATAACAAATGTAAGTTGATCATATAAATCAAGCATACTTAGCAATTTGTAAACGTTGAGGAAATTCACTAAATGCTTTTGAGTGATCTGCGTTACAGATAATCAAATGTTACACAAGAAATGCCTTGCTTTATTGGCCTTTCTGGAAAGATGGGGGCAAAGATGGTGGAGTTACCACCTTGGGAAGTTTGGATTGTGTGTTTATTGCAAAGGGGGAAACAAAGACAGTGTAATGACAGTATTCTTGCGTTAAAGATTTTTCTCATTCCTATAGTAGTGCAATGGATATTTTTCTTGATTAGGTAACACAGCAGAACTCACTTAAGTCAGTTTTCTCAAATTACTTGCCATTGATTTAAATTACTGATATCAAAAAAAAGGGGGGGGGCACATTTTTTAAAAGAAATTAACTTTCCAGATTACCCTGCAGTTTCAAAGTTTGCAAATTAATTTTTTAATTGCAAACTATATTCTTAATTCTTTGTAAGATACAACGGATCCTTTATCTATGAATTTTGTTAATCAAGGAAGCGCTTCTCAGTATTGATAACTTTTTAAACAAAACTTAAATGCATGTAAGTACGTTGTATTTATAAATGCTAAGGAAAATGCTTTTTTGTGCCAAAGAAGTTTCATAAATTGTTTACATGAGTAGCTGCAATACAAGACAGATTTTTAATTCTTGCTTACTCTTAGGTGTTTATAGTATGTCACTACCCTCTGTATGGCTTTAGTTGATTTGCCTCTTGTAATGGTACCTTGTCACTACTACTATAATCTGGTCATCTCAGGGTGGGCTTGAAAGAAAGAGGATTCATTCCTACAGGAACTGAGGCTACGTGTCTCTGGAACTCAAGGCGCTGACGGATTTAGCTGGAGAAGGTCCAAGATAACATCTCAACTCTCCAGTCCACAGTGCAGGAGGTCCTTGCATCTGTGGCAGGGTAAAACAACTGCTGATGGCATTTTAATGCAGATTTTTAAAGCACCTTAGCAAAATCCACCAGACCTTGTCTTTCAAGCCTCCATGTACCCACCCAGTTAATTTCTCTGTAATAAACGCTGACCATTAAATCCTTTCATATACTGTCAGAATGTCTACTACTTCACCTAATTTATATTTATTGTTATCACATTAAGCACCTGTTCTCTCATGGCAGTTGAGTTACATTATCAAATACTAATTTGTAAATTAGGGGTGCATTTTTACTACAAATACAGTGAGGGAATCCAGTTTACATCAAGGTACAGCAATTTAATTGGTCTTGTTTGCTGTTAAACACTTCTACATCCTCCTACATCAGTACTGTGGAGGGGGCTATAACCATGATCTGCAATCATGTTTGCTGATGGCTCTTTTCTTGGAGCTACTGGTGTGAAATTCACGTGTCATTTAACTTAAGTCTTTTATGTAGTCTGACACTACTGTGAGTTTCTGGGTTTCATTTTGTGCTTGGGAAAACAGTTATGTGTGTCTTTCTCAGTTCTAAACATTAATTATTTTTTGAAAAAATGGAAAAAAATGCCAAAACTGTATGTTTTGTTGCCTTGTTGTTCCATAAATGTTGCATGTAAATTAAACTTTTTGTATCATTGCTAATTACTAGGTTTTGTCTCAGTTTTAATCATGCAGGATAAAATAAGACCATTCGGCAGATTACAGTATTACTGAGCTTGTAGGAAATTCTTCTCTTGCAAAACAGGGACACTTTGTTTTCATTGCTGTATTTCATTCAATGTGGTCCAAAATCTGCTGTTTCTACTAACTTTCTGTAAGGCCTTATTTTGAGGTTTTTGTGTAAAATTACTCTGAAAATCACAGTGCCAGAACAGTGGCACATGTTTCGTATGGCAGTACCTCTTGCCAGCACCATATGCTGTAACTTTATACCTAATGTCCCTATACTTAGGGCATTTTTCAGAGTGATGAACTTTCACCAAGGCCAAAGAGATGCTGGGATGCCTTCTTCACAGTAGAATGGGACTGGAGTCCAATTCTTGTGTAAAGCACACCCGGATGTTGGTGTCTTAATGACCTGACTACTGAGTTGCTTTTGCACCAGCACAGGCGAAAAATAAACTTCAACCACTTTATTGAAACTGCATGAACAAAGGGAAATAGCGAGGGTAATTAGAAAATAATTTAATTATCAAAAATCATACAAAGGAGGCTCTGATGCAGTAAGTCAATTGCCTACAGGCAAGGGATATGTTGCAACTGTTCATACCACGTGTGTGCAGCGCATTGTAGCAGACAGTGGCTCCATCTATTACAGGAAAGTAAATGTGCTTTTCCCTTCAGATAGATACATGCTGAGTCAAACTGGCATGGAACTGCTGCCTTGGACTTCCAGAGGGCAGA